>NW_009702890.1:0-3289 GCF_000703405.1 Apaloderma vittatum | reverse complement strand
TGACAGTGAAGTATACACTAGCACAATTAGAAACATCTGTATATTAATATAATAAATTTCTTTATAAACAGTATATAATATTTATTATTTATATACTGTATGTTGTCTCTCTAAAATCTATTAAACCTTTTTGTTCAAAGCTCCTCTAAAAATGTTTTTTGGGGTGTGTTTTATCTAAGTATCTGATGAATTAATACAAGAGAGCTCATTAAATTCAGAGCAAGGAAGAAGTAAAAGGTGTTGCTCAAACTTAATTAGCAAGATATAAAGACACCAATTAACACCTACAGCTCGAGAAAAAGAAAAACTTTTTTATGCACCATACTGAAAAAATACATTCACAGCTGGTTACACATATTTAAGTGGCATGCAACTAAATTTGATGATAGTGTTGATATTAAGTAAAAAGCATCATGTAAAAGAAAAAACAACGTCCCCAGGGTAGCAACCAAGATTCCTTTTTATTGGTAAGAACACCATCTCTTTAGCTATTCAGATTAATGACAGAGAAATTAGGAAAAAAATTGTTCTAGAGAAATGGCTAAGAATGATATCATCTTTCTTCTACCAGACGTACCACACTAATGTGTGCCAATAATCATTTAGGTATAGAGTTTGTAATTAACACCTCTGAAGAACTTGAAAACAATTATTTTCTTTATAAGAAACTAAACTAATTGCTGAGAATAAGATCCTCCTTAAATATAGATACTTCTTTTATTCTGAATGATGTTATCATGAGATCTAAAGGTCACTGAAAAAAAAGTAACACAGGGAACAATCTAGCTCTACAGATTCAAAACGAACATAAAGAAGAGACATAACATATAAAGAAAATTATGCTTATTTTTTACATGCTTTCCAAGCTGTTAGAGATTATTCTTTCTAAAATGAATAAAGAGACTTAAGTTTCTCCAAACTACAGCACAGTCTGAACCAAGAAAACTTTAGGATGGATAAGAAACTGCCAATAGATATCCTGCAAGAAATGTCATCTTCAGCGTGCATACAAAGGGCAATATTTGTACGGAGTTGAGGCATGGAGGCCTGCAGGACATTTTGTTATCTCCATAAAAGATTTAGAACAAACCTATCCCTGAAGGAATAAGGAATCAATACTTTTTCTGAGGATTACAAAAGGCTTGCTTTTTCCTTTCGGGTATGGTAGAATGTGCACATTTCAAAAATAAATAGTATTTGTCTGTGGAAGAAGGAGGATCATCTCTATTCTGTTGAAATGGAATCCAAAACTTAAAATCTATCAAGTGTAAGAAAGAGCACACAAGAATAATCAAGATTTCTTGAACTAAGAACTGTCTCACTTAGGAACCAGAAGTTTGCTATGCTTGGTATTCAAGTGCTGTCTGGATAAAGAGCAAGAACAGAGACCGTGTTCCTAAATGAATGTCTAAGCACTGGCATATACAAAGCACAGAGGCTGGGAGGGCACATTTACTTGCTCCTTTGTGAACTCATACCAAGGATGCATTCGTTTCTTAGTGTGCTGCCAGGTTTTTTTGAAAGGTTTCTTTTCAGTACAAATTTATTTTGTACTTGAAATCTTATGATACACTATTGAGGATGTTACTTATTTTCTCAAAACAGTTTCCCTTCAGGTGGAACAAAATTTGAAGATGTCTGACAAGGAGCCGTCTGTAGATCCCTGCTTGTAAATCGAATGTAATGTTGTCCAGCAGTTAAAACTCTACACATGTGTAATTTATACCTTGAACTCACAGCTATCATTAACTTCATTGCCTGTGAAAGCACAATGTGGATGTGCACTTCTAGAAGAACCATGCAAAATTAAGTTGTGGTCTTTCTTTCTTTGTGCAGCATTAGTCCCTGATTTAGATGCATCTGACATCAAGTTGGCTCTGACATATTCAGAAACAGACAGGTCTAGGTATGTATTGCCAGATAAACATTTATGATTATGGCTCAAAAATTAGTTTGAACTACTAATTTAACACATTGCATCTTTTTACCGAGCCAAGACAGAATATTACCTCATCAAACATTTCTAATCATGTGGTCTTGAATTTGTCTAACCCTCTTTCTCTAGTTTATCACACCTAGTTAAGCCCAGAATTCACATGCCTGGCTGTAGGCATCTGATATTTCTGACACTGTGAAGAATCCTGCTGGTATTCTAAGTGCTGCTCCAGAGAATATTGTGTCACATCAGCCATCCCTGCCATCTCAGGCCACCTAAGATGACATCAAGAGTGATAGTTCAAGCATCTTAATCTGTTCCTAAATGTTCTTCCTGACTTTCTCAAAGTGGGAGGGGAAGGGAGACTCCACCCAGTGAAAAAATTTATACCAAGCTTAAAAACAGTAGACTGGGATTCTTATATAGTAAGTAACTTCATCACTTTCTTTTAAAATGAAAGAAAAAGAGGACATAAGAGCAGTCTGGTGTCTAAAATCCTATAAAGTCCAGAGAATTCAAAATTTGCATCTGCCACTGCTCAGGAGAGTGTTATTTACATCAGGCATCTAAGCCATGTTCCTGTCTGCTTTTTCTGATTCTCTCCCTTTTCCTGAGCAAAAAGTTTTATGCTTTTTATAACCTTGTGAAGCAGAGAAGGATGAGAGTATTATTCTCCTTGTGTAGCTAATCAATTGTAGGAAAAAGACAGCTAAGCCTTCAGAAAGTAGCATGCTTTGCACTAGCATGAATTGTTATAATTTAGTAGTATTTTGATGGTTAATTTTCAGAGTAACTTAGTAAACAACAAATGATAATTCTTACAATGTAAATAAAACCTGTTTCCCTTTCTGCTTAAAGCATGACTACTTTAATTTCTCTGAAATTTAGGGCATCTCCAAGAGGTAACTAGGAAGGAGAGTATTCAAAAAGTATATGACTTTGGAACCAACCAAGAAATTTCAACCATTCTGGATGGTCTACCTATATGGTAGTTCTCTCAGTGGGTAATCTTTCAGCCTTAGGTCATAGAAGAACCTTTCATCATTGAATACCTCTTGATTTTTCAAAATTAACTAAGTTAACTGCAGATCAGATGGTTTACAAAATTACAAAAGACAGGATATATCTTTGTTGGGAGGGTGATGATGTCAACTTTCTGTCTGAGCTAATAGTTGAAAGACCAACCATTGGCAAATATCTTTTATAGATATATCTATTTACCCTGTCAACACCTGTATTGAGTTGACCTGGTCGGATTTTGGCAGCGGTGGGGGGGGAGCTGCAGGGTGGCTTCTGCAAGAAGCTGCTAAAAGCTTCCTGAATTTGTTAGAGCCAATGCCAGCTGGCTCCAAA
>NW_009702889.1:313-2176 GCF_000703405.1 Apaloderma vittatum | reverse complement strand
ATCACAGAATTGAAGAAAGAATCATAGAAGGATGGCGGAATCACAGAGTTGAAATAAGAATCACAGAAGGATGGCGGAATCACAGCAGGGTGGTGGAATCACGGAATTGAAGAAAGAATCATAGAAGGTTGGTGGAATCCAGAATTATAGAAACACAGAAGAGTGCTGGAATCACAGAATGGTGCTGGACTCACAGAAGGGGGGTGGAATCATAGAAGGATGGTGGAATCACAGGAGGGTGGTGGAATCACAGGAGGGTGAGGGAATCACAGAATTGAAGAAAAAATCATAGAAGGGTGGTGAAATCATAGAAGGATGGTGGAATCAAGGAAGGGTGGTGCAATCACAGGAGGTGGATGGAATCACAGAAGGGTGGTGGAATCACAGAATGTTGGTGGAATCACAGAAGAGTGCTGGAATCCCAGAAGGGTGCTGGAATCACAGAATGGTGCTGGAATCACGGAAGGGTGGGGGAATCACAGAATGGTGCTGGATTCACAGAAGGGTGCTGGAATCACAGAAGGGTGCTGGATTCACAGATGGGTGCTGGAATCACGGAAGGGTGGGGGAATCACAGAATGGTGCTGGAATCACAGAAGGGTGGTGGAATCACTGAAGGGTGGTAGAATCAATGAAGGGTGCTGGAATCACAGAAGGGTGCTGGAATCACAGAAGGGTGGTGGAATCACTGAAGGGTGGTAGAATCAATGAAGGGTGCTGGAATCACAGAAGGGTGCTGGAATCACAGAAGGGTGGCGGAATCAAAGAAGGGTGCTGGAATCGCAGAAGTGTGGCGGAATCACAGAAGAGTGTTAGAATCACAGAATTCAAGAATCACAGAAGTGTGGCGGAATCAGAGACGGGTGCAAGAATCACAATAAGGTGCTGGAATCACAGAATTGAAGAAAGAATCAAGGAAGGGTGGTGCAATCACAGAAGGGTGGCAGAATCATAGAAGAATGGTGGAATCATGGAAGGGTGGTGGAATCAGAGAATTGTGGTGGAATCAAAGAAGAGTGGTGGAATCACCGAAGGGTGCTCGAATCACAGAAGGGTGCCGGAATCACAAAAGAGTGGCGTAATCACAGAAGGGTGCAGGAATCACAGAAGGGTGCTGGAATCACAAAATTGAAGAAAGAATCACAGAAAGGTGGTGATATCAGAGAAGAGTGGTGAAATCACAGGAGGGTGGAGGAATCACGGAAGGGTGGGGGAATCACAGAATGGTGCTGGAATCACAGAAGGGTGATAGAATCACAGAATAGAACAAAGAATCACAGAAGGGTTGTGGAATCACAGAATTAAAGAAAGAATCATAGAAGGGTAGTGAAAGGGTAGTGGAAACACAGATGGTGGTGGAAACAGAGAAGGGTGCTGGAAACAGAGAAGGGTGCTGGAATCACAGAATTGAAGAAAGAATCACAGAAGGGTTGTGGAATCACAGAAGGATGGTGGAATCACAGAGGGGTGGTGGAATCACAGAATTGAAGAAAGAGTCATAGAAGTGTGGTGAAATCCAGAACTGAAGAAAGAATCATAGAAGGGTGCTGGAATCACAGAAGGGTGCTGGAATCACCGAACTGAAGAAAGGATCACAGAAGGGTGGCGGAATCACAGAATTAAAAGATAGCATCACAGAAGGGTCGTGGAATCACAGAAGGGTCGTGGAATCACAGAAGGGTGGTGGAATCACAGAATTGAAGAAAGTAGGTCAATCACAGTAAGGTGTTGGAAGGACAGACGGTGGTTGAATCACAGAGGGTGCTGGAATCGCACCTTCTGTGATTCCACGACTATTCTGTGATTCCACCACCCTCTGTGATTCCACCACTCTTCTGTGATTCCACCACCCTTCTCTGAATC
>NW_009702889.1:0-286 GCF_000703405.1 Apaloderma vittatum | reverse complement strand
TATCAAAGAATCAGAGAGTCACAGAATCACAGAATCACAGAATCACAGTGTCACAGAATCACAGGGTCACAGAATAAGAGAATCACAGAATCACAGGGTCACAGAATCAGAGTCACAGAATCACAGAGTCACAGATTCACAGAATCAGAGAGTCAGACAATCAGAAAGTCACAGAATCACAGAATCAAATTCTTCACAGAATCACAGGGTCATAGAATCACAGAGTCACAGAGTCACAGGGTCACAGTATCACAAAGTCACAGGGTCACAGAATCACAGAGTCACA
>NW_009702888.1:10088-102875 GCF_000703405.1 Apaloderma vittatum | reverse complement strand
GGTAAGGCTGACTGGTCTATAGTTACCTGGGACGTCCTTGGCCCATTTTTTGAAGATGGGGGTTATGTTTGCCCTTTTCCAGTCTGTGGGAACCTCATCAGACTGCCAGGACCTCTCAACTATGATGGCCAGTGGCCTAGCAACTTCAGCCACCAGTTCCTTCGGGACCTGTGGATGTATCTTATCAGGTCCCATGAACTTGTGCACCTTCAGGTTGTCTAGATGTTCCTGGACCTGATCTGCTCCTACCCTGGGTGGTTCTTCACCCTCCCAGACCCAGCCAACACCTGCTGTGATTTGGGTGGTGTGGTTCAAGTGGTTGCCAGTGAAGACTGAGGCAAAAAAGTTGTTGAGTATTTCAGATTTCTTCATGTCCTCAGTAACCAGGTCACCTGTATCCTTCCAGAGAGGTCCCACATTCTCTCTCATTTCTCTTTTTCCTCTTATGTAACTGTAAAATCCTTTTCGACTATTTCTAATATCACTCAGTCAGAGCCTTAGCTTTTCTAACCTGGTCTCTGATTACACAAGCAATTTCCTTGTAATCATCCCGGGTTACCAGTCCCTGCTTCCATGCTTTGTGAGTTACTCTTTTGTACTTGATTTTTGCCAGGAGTTCTTTATTTATCCATATAGGTCTCCTGGTCCTTGATGCATGAATTATCATGATACTGACATTCCCTGGCAGTTTTCAAATACGAGCCAAAGTCACCAGCCAGGTGTCCAGCACTCAGCTGTGGCCCACGGATCTCCCTCTTCCCTGGAGGCTGAGTCCCACAACAGCCTTGGTGCCGATGGCCTCGCACCTCCTCCTGCCCAGCGTGATCCTGGTGCCCAGCCCCACGCAGGCAATTGGAGGTGACCACACTGGCTGTGACACAGACATCCCAACATCATCCCGCACTGCCCGCATTTGTGCTAACCCTGCAGCCCCCACAAACATGATTTTAAAGCCTGTTGTTGGTTTTGCTGGGAGTTTGATTATGTGGTGGCACGTCTTCCTTCCTGCAACATGCCAAAGGACTCCTCTGTGAACAGTCAAGCTCAGCTCTATTTTCTTTTTTTTCTTTCTCCTGAAAGACAGAGAGAATGGATATCTGAGACAGTGATTTCCACACTAGATGCATTGCTTCTCTGTTTATGTAATAGGCCATTGGATATTGGATCTGCTCCTGACAACATGTGAGTAGATTTCCCATCCTACACCTGAAAGTTTCTTGGAATAACTCATCTGAGTACACACCAACTCCTTGGACTCTGTGAGTGCAGCTATAATATAAACCAGCTGTGGCCCAGTTTGGAAAAATATCCATCCATGTGGTCCAGAAGTGGTTGTGACTGGAAATACCTTTAAATAACTACAGTAATACATCTTATTTGTAGGCTACAGAAAACTGCTGTTCCAGAATGGGCTGTGCTTAGTGGGCTCTGTATTATCCTGTGAACAGGATTTCTCAGGGTGGATATAAAAAACAGTGAAGCTGTTCTTAAAACACTTTCCACCATGCCTCTGCCTAAAACTATGGACAACGCAAGATACGCTGGGCAGCACACTGGAAAGGTGCGAGGAAGGCTCGAATTCAAGGTGCCATTGATGTTTGCTGGAAGTAAATCCCAGAGAAGGCACCTTTCAGTCTCTTTTCAGCTGTGACAGAGAAAGCTGGAGCTACAAACAAGGCTCTGTGTTCTCTTCAGTTTCTTCCTTCCATTTTGGAAAGCAGGAACTTCTTCACTTGTCAAATGAACTGTATCAGAGGGTGCCCAAATTCGTCACCTGTGCCTCCTCCTGTCTGGTACACACCACAGAACCGAAACAAAGCTGTTGGTGAAAGCTTCTCAGAGAGGTAAAGCTACCCTGTCTGTATGTTAAAATGAAAGGGCAGCTGCTTGTTCACCTGCTGATTGCTATGGAAGACCATAACGATCCTTTTGATACCAACTAAGCAGATCTGGGCTCAGCCTATGAGGCTAGGTAGGAGAGCTGTGCCACATGCAGGATCACCTGCACCCCTCTTAAGTCAAAAAAAAGACTTCTAGTAATTTCTAGATAAAATTCAAGAATTTGCAGGTACCCTGATGAATAAAAGGTTTCTCATATGATCTTAAAAATCTGAAAAAGGTCCTTGTAGTGAAAGGTCAAGCAATACTATGAAACCTGATGAGACATCAGGAGTGCTGCTTTTTTTCTTTTTCCAGTAGCAGAAGACAAGTAAAGAGGGATATTTGCACTCTGCGTTCTCAGGGCTCCTTCCACTTTTGCTAAAGACAAACTGATGTGAGATTATTTCATCTCCACCCCTCAGGCATGAAATAAACACCCAGAGGCAGAGATGGGAACTTAAAGTACCTTGGCTATCCATTTGTATAATGACACCGTCTGTGATTACTTTTAGGAGATACTTCAGCAAAGCCTGGTCCAAAGAATCTGCCCAGGGCAAGCTAATGAGAACTTCTTGTGGGTCCCTGCAGTGTTTGAGAAGACAGAGAAAAAGTTTTTGCAAATTCTGAGCCCCGATGCTCTCTTTTCCACTCTTCCTCAGAGTTCGAAAAGTCAGTATTTTATGCTAAATAATGTCTGCATAAATGAGTGAAGGCAGCACGGTAAGTGAAGTATTTCACAAAGGAGAGCAGAATGTGTCAACAGCAAAGAAGTTATTTGTAATATAGTTCTCTTTAATTTACAGATCCTACATCCATCCTACAGATGAACGGATGGTTTCTAACACAGAAAGCTGCACCACTGCTGATCACCACTGATTGCCGGTAAGATTTCACTGCAGGCATTTTCCTAGCAAGGAGGGATGCCTCACTCCACTGCCAAGTCTCACTTTGAAAAACCAGGACTGAAAAGAGACCTTGTTTTTGCCCTTTGTGTAACTTAGTTCAAGGCTTGATGGTTTTTGCTAGTTCTGTAGACATTTGTAAGGACAGTCCAGTGCATGTTTTACACCAGGATCGAGGAACAAGTAAGTTAGTGCGGCTGTGGTTAAAGGGCTTTCTTACTGCTCCAATTCTCAGCTTAAAAGCACAGCAGGAACACTGGAAAACAAAACCAAATGTTTCAAGGGGCTGAACTGTGCCTATTGGAAGAGCCGTCCACTCTGCAGGCTTGGCTGAGATTGCTGTGTAGGTCAGCAAGACTCACAGTGCCTTTCCCTGGGTTCCAAAGGATCAATCTGAGACAAGAGGGCTCCTCACTTGTTAAGCACCATCTGCTCAAGGTCTGTACTAGCTCTCCTTTGCATCCCACCACAGCAGCAGCCTCTGCCCCTGTGTGCATTAATGGGGCTTTGCCAAGTCAAAAGCAGCTTGTGGAGCTAGACATCATCCAGCTTTTCAACTGCTGCTCCCCAAACAGTTTACTGAAGAGGTCGGTATCTTTGAACAGGAGGGCAGTGGAGACCCACAAACTACTAAGTGACCTGTAACTGAGGTGTAAATGAAATGCAGGAACTCATGCCCCACCCATTGCTCTCCATTCAGCCCCACTCATTCTGGTGCAAACCAGCAGACCTTGCAGGACACAAGCACTGCAATTGGCATCACAGCATCTCTTTTTAACCAAACCTGTTGGAAACAAGATCTACTGTAGCTTTGTTCCTTTGTCTTATCATAGATTTAAGAGTAAAGAATTTTATTCCCGTTCTGTCCCCATGTGTTGCCTGATCTAGTCGAGAGGTGGTATCCCTGGCAACAGGGAGGCTGGATTAAAATGATCTCTAAGGTCCCTTCCAGCTTAGGCCATTCTATGATTCTATTTGCCACAACAGGATAAAGATTTTTCACTTACATGAACATTTGGAAAGTTTTCAAAGAAAACACAAAATCCAATTTCCTTTCAGTTTTTCAGTTACGAAGAAACCCCCAAACCCAGAATGAGAGATACCAAGAGCTGACAAGTGGAATTTCAGTGGAATTTCTGACAAAGGAATTTCAGTAGTGCATGGTCTGAGCAGAACAAGAGGCACTGCCCACCTCGCTGATACAGAAAGGAGAGACCAGGCCCAGACTTGCACCCAAACTTGCACGGTACCCATGCTGTAGGGAGCCAGGCTTGTGCTCTGCCATGTGCTGGGTGTTTAGAGAAGCTCCTGGACATCCCACAACAGCCTGGCCAGTGACCGTTCCATGAATCCCATCCTCCTGGTGTGCACTAAACCAAAAACATTCTCAGAGTGATAGGGTCCTATCAGTTTTCTTAACTGGTTCCATTTCTGAAGACTTAGTGGCTTTCTCTAGTCCTTTCTCTATTCCTTTTTTGGTACATATATGCATTTTTAAAAATAATTTGTTGTCTGGTGCGTTATTCTGAACAGTAGTCTTCTAGACATCACATTTCCCTTTTCTAAACCTCCTGACACTGCTAACTGCTCTTGTTAATGCCTAACACTGTCAGCTGCAAAGTAATTACATCAGAAAGGTGCTAGTTCCTTGAAATCATGTCCTTTTGTGTGTGCCATTCACATTGTAATTAAAACTTTGCAGTTTTTCTCCAGCCAGATGATGGTGCACATTTCTTTCTTGGACAAATAATCTCTTTTTTGTTGTTTTTGTTTTTGTAAGTGCCCCTTCCGTGTTAGGATCATTTTTGTATAACTGGATGAGAAAATTGCCAAGCACCATAAAGATAGGAAAAGGCAGACAGAAAACTTGCAGAGATTAGTAGAGCTCTGGAAGGTTTCCAGAGAAAAGCTGGGAGTTTGATCACTCGCAGAGAAGGTGACAAAGGTGAGCGGTGGAGAGGAAGGTTGTTTTTCCCTTTGGGCTGCCTTCCTGTGTTGACTTTCACACGCACACACGGGATGACTGAGTTCTGGCTGCTTGCTGTGCCTCTCTGAAACTCGGCGGTGTTCCGGCACGCTGCCCTGCTGCTCTGCCCGACTGCCTGTGGGCCCGACCCTGGGGCCACGACTCTGGTTCTGCTGGGTTGCTCGACACGTGGCCATAATATGTGTAAAGGCACCTCAAAGCCATGGATAGTAGGAGGTGACAGTCCCTGGCCCTATACTGTCCCCTCTTGCAGTGTAGACACCACAAAGTGGTCTGGCCTCCCTGGGTGGCCATTTTGCAGTAACAGAGGGAAACTAAAAAGCACCTTCAGAAAGAAACAACCTGGCCAAATGGTGGCCACAGATATCCCCTGTATCAAAAAAATGAGTTAGAGTGATCCTGACTTCCCTTCTTGAGTCAAATTGTCTCCATACACTGTTTACAGAGTAATGAGGAAAGAAATCACTTAAGAAGCATCAGTTGACTGATGGTTGCTGGTTACCCTGCAATATCCCAAATACTAAGCCCACAAGGACTGGGGGGACCAATGTCTGGGAGTCCAGCAGCCAAGAGATACACCAGAAGTCACAAGGGTTGGAACCATCTCCTAGTGACATGCCAGGTGGTGCAAATGCCAGAAACCTAGTATAATTCCTGAGAGGGAAATAATCATAGAATCACAGAATGCTAGGTGTTGGAAGGGACCTCTGAAGATCACCTAGTCCAGCCCCTCTGCCAGAGCAGGATCACCTTGAGTACATCACACAGGAACATGTCCAAGTAGGTTTTGAAAGTCTCCAGAGAAAGAGAATCCACAATCTCTCTGGGCAGCCTGTTCCAGTCCTCCATTACCTTCACAGTAAAGAAGTACTTCCTTACACTTAGGTTGAACCTTCTTTTCCAGTTTGTGACCATTGCCCCTTGCCCTGTTGCTGGACACTACTGAGAAGAGTCTGACCGCATCCTCCTGACACCCACCAAATAATCACCACTCTTTCTGGGTGGAGGGAGAAGCAGCAACTACAAGTCATGTAGAGTAAATTCACCTTATCATCAGTTGTCATAAGTGAGTCCCCAGGCACTGTCGAAGAAAGTGTAGCTGGAGAGAGAGAGCTTGTGTCAAAAAGCCCAGCAAGAGCAAAAAAATGAGCTGAGAAGGGCACGCTTGTGATGTGGTGGGCAGAAGATTGAAGGCTTTGCTTATCTGAGGTGACTAGCTCAGCTGGTGGCTCTGAAGGCCGAGTGGCAGTGCATCACAAAAGGCACTGCTGCCTTTAACTGGGATGAATGTTTGACAAGTTTGTAACACAAGGACACTGGTAACAAGCTAGCTGCTAATCTAACTTGTTCACTGGTGATGGGTACATGGCTTTCCTGTGTATCTGCTTGGGTTTGCATACAGTCATAAGGAGATTTACAAGCTTTGAATATCTGCAGTTTTTAATTACTTTCACATCTACAGCAGCCTTTTCAGATTAGTGTTACCTGCAACTTGGGAGATTAAGGATGTTCCGCTCAAAAAGTTCCCTGAGTACTAAGAACAGAAGTGCTCAGCAGGGTAGAAGTTCTCCTTTCCTGGACTGTCCTCTTAATTTCCACACATACAGCTCTTTGTCTTGAGCAACTCCAATTCCTTTGGAGGACCTTTTATGTCACCTCTGAAGCTGGGGGATCTCCAAAGCTCACTGAAGTCCAGATATACCCAAAGATTTTGTTCTCATGCTTTCTTAGTGATCTAAGCACAGGCCCATCTCACTAAGTCCACCTACCTGCCTCTAGAGTGGGTGATGTTGATTTCTCTGGCTGGTATAACCACAAGAGTGGATCCATGGGGAAATATCCCCAGGCCTACTATGGATGGGGACATGATGGCTAAGCTGGCCTTAGCATCAAGTAGTGAATTTGACCCATTTCTGGGTATCTCCTCAGTATTGGAGAGGCAGTCCCCAAGGCTGCTATCTTTTCTTTTTGTAGTGGCTTTTGGTCTGGTAACAAGAGTTAGCACTGAGATGTTATGCTAGGAAAATTGATAACAACATCCTCTCCTCTTCTGAGCTGCTGCTGGAATTATTCAGTGGTTGAATAAGTCCTTTGATTATTATTTCCTCTTATTTGACAGCAATGGTTTGATAAGGTACATTGAAGTCAGTGTAGTAAACCAATTCATATCAACTAATGATGAGTCCTGCTATTGTTGCGGGATGATATGCACCACAATAATTTCCAAGGCATTTGGATGCAGTGCTTAATTAATTCTAGTGAGTGATTTAAACTCCAGTCAATTGCTGCTAACCTGAGATAGGGCTATTTGTATAATTTCAGTATAATAATCTTCTCCCTTGCATTAATTAACACATGACAGCACTACACTGACAGCTTCTTAACACTTTTATAACATTTCTTCCAAATCTCTCTCTCTCCCACTTCCCTCTGGACAATATGTCAAACAGAAAAAAAAGAACTCTTTGAAATCCCTTCATTTTTTGCCATGGCATTTTGTTCTGTATGCAGTGATACAGGCTCATACCAAGGCCAGTTGGTCCCTGCCTTGCTGGTTGATGAAGAAGCAATGGGGTCTCACCAGCTTACAAATTCATCATGAGATCAGAAGCCACAAATACTGCTAATAATGACAGGACTTGTGCTATTAGGACACTGTGTGTTTCTACAGTGGTTCATCTGAATTCCCACAGTATTTTATCAACCATTTTTCGAAAAGGCTTTTGTGGTCTGTATGATGCAGAGACCCACCTTCACCTTGGCAGGGAATGACAGTGAGTCCTCTTGACCTCACATTCTCTGTCTCATGGCATGGGTCAGATACATCCCACCAAACAGTAGATGTCCAAGTTAGACACTTACCCTTTCCATGTTCTCTCTCTAGTCACTGGAACCTCCATATGGTTAGTTATTTCACCTGATTTGTCTCCTGCTACCAGAAGTTGCTTGTTACCCAAAGGTAATCTAGAAAGAATCTGGTCCAAAATATATCCACAGGTTTTACTACTTGGTCTTTTAGTTTCTTGTCCCCCATCTAATCACCAGGTCACTGCTGCAGGTTATGAAACAGCTCCCCAGAGATCACTTGGCTCCTCCCCTGCCACAAAACCAGAACATGTCCTTAAGTTGTAAGCCTGTCACCAGAAAAATCTCTGCAGTGTGATTTCGAAGTGGTAGATAGAGCCTTTGGAAGAGGTTGTACACAGTTCACTGCTCAGAAATATCTCAGGATTGGCTGATGTAGCCTTGAAATTCACCCATGACTGGATGCTCCTGTCTGAAAAGAACAGCAGCCTCCTGAGCCTGGGGTGTGCAGTAGCTGTTGCTCCAACACCCCTTCACCTCGCAGTCCTTTGGCTGGCAAACAATTTTCTGAGTCACTGGCACTTGTGCTTCTTGCCCTTGCACAGTGATTATCATTTCTCAAATCATCAGTAGTCCTTCCTCTCCTGCTGCCTCTACATCTTAAAATAGCCAGTAGAGCTCTGCACCCTGCAGAGAGGATGACTTTGCTCTTAAACTATCTCCATGGCACGCAGGTAAAGAAACACAGTACCGAGTGTCTAAACAGGAGTTCTTATAAAACCCTTTTTAGGTTACTGTATTTCTTTTCAGGTTATTGTGGTGTGGAAATAAGTGTGCTCCTCTTTGATATATATCAAGCTTTAATTAACTTAAGAACAGCCATGATGCTCCGGCCTTACCATCTTCTGGCCAATGGCTTGGACTGATGCCTCCACTGAGCTCAGCTCCTGAGTCACAAGGTAGTCAGAGTTTCTGTAAAAATTAAGTACCAGTTGAAATTAACTCTTTGGCCTTGCTTAAACTTGCAGCGAAGAGAGGAGGGAGAGTTCAAACATTTTATTCATTAGAAGAATTTAAAGAGACGTATCTTGTGCCCGGAAGCATTGAGTATAAATTGCACAAAGCAAAAAGGTTTGACTAGTTCTTCCCTAAGCGCTACTTCATTGAACAGCAGTTCTGTTTACCCTAACTTGATGGTATTTTTGAGTGCAACACACCGTAGCATTTTACCCTTTCTGTTGTGGTTCCTAAAATGCTGATACCTTTTAGACAAACTGTAGGTCACTTTGCATTGCCTCTCCCTGGTGAATTAATTTATCACCACACTATGCTCCTGAAGGCCAGCAAATGTATTTGGAGTGCTTGAAAGTGAATAATAAAAAAATATTTTCACAGAGCTCTACAAATAATATTCAGTAAAATACCCTCAGTATTCTGTGTAAAGAAATGGACTGTATCAGAGACCCACCCTTGTAAATCTGTTGCTGAAAAAAAATAGACATGCATAAAAAATGTTTCTGATAGAGGAAAAAATAACTAAGTAGATGAGTATCTGGGAAGTACAGCCTTGTTATTAAAACACAGGGCTGGGAGATGGATGTCCACATTGTATTTCCAGCCTGCCACAGATTTCCCATACGGCTAGCAACAAATGGCTTGCAGCATATTTTTAAAACTGGCCTCCAATTTCTGGGTGACACTTTCTGAAGACTGACACTTCCTCTTGGCTCCAGAGGTGCCAATGTTGCCTTTAATCTTGAAAATCTGAGGCCAAGACTGTATTAGCTTTGCCTGCTCTGAAAGACCTGTCTCCTGGGCAGGCTTTGGCGCGGCATGCCCAGACTCCTGTCCGCCACAACCCAGGCGGCCAAGTCCCGGCTGCCTGCTAACAGTCTGCCAGGAGGGTTCAGACAGACTCCTGCTCCGTCTGGCTGGACCTGTCAAAACAGATCTGTTGGTTTTACTCCATGTTTAACTAGCTTGATCCACCTGACGCTTCTGAGTGCCAAGGCTCAGAGCTCCATCACAGTCACACACTTATGACAGCAAGGGGTCCAACTGGAAAGACCTGAACAGCAGTGATCCTAAACTGAGGTCATTCTGCTTTAAGTTTTGATTGTATCAAGTGGTTAAAAATTAAAGTCATTGGTATAATAAACTGGATGTTCAAATTTAAAGACAGTCTTTGTCTCAATTCCTCTGCCGGTACGAGGGAGTTGGTCTCACTACTAAGCTTGCAGGCTGTGACGAAAAGCACTAATATTTGTGAAGTACCCAAATACCAAAGAGTTCTGGGGACATGCCTGGGAGAAAGTGAGTAATGCTGTGTTCAGGGAAGAGTTTAAAGATGGGCATTAAATTAGACACAGGACTCTTCCACTGAACCATAAGGGTAGAACAGATGATTGACTAGTTGCTCACTAATTGAGCATCATCCTTTCTGAGTACAAAATGAGGCAGGGGACTAGAGGAAACAATGTGTGCAATTATAGCCTGGCTTCAAACGCATATGCTTTGAGGGGCCTGATTTAATATTGCACAAACAATATTGGTGTTGACATTTCCTGGATGTTGAATGCTAAACTTCCAACTACTACTATTTTGTTAGACAGCAGTTCCTCTCTTCTAGTTGTATACTCAGCAGCATTATTTGGACCAAAGGAAATGGAAACAGAATGGTGATAGCAAATGCTTCCTTCTGTTCTCCAACAGCGATTCTCCTCCACTTTACACTGATGGGAAATAGAGTATCAAACACATGAGAGTGGGGCTCTTGGCATCAACACCGAGAAGCCAAGAACTGGGGTCTCTCCGAATCACAGTTCGTAATTCAGTTTGGTACTTGACTGTGTTTTGTTTTCCTAGTTACACAATAACAACGCAGAATCAATTCTCTCAAGGGATTTTCAAGGCCTTGCTAATGTTTGGTGACACCATTCATTAAGAATCCGGGAAGCGCAGCTTTCTGGTTTACAGCTGAACACCTGATTTCTTTGTCCTCACTCAGTCATAATTACTATTGATTGATTGGTCACATTACCTCCAGCACATGCAGCCCTGCCCACACAGGCCAGAATATGGGAGGGCAGAACAAGCCACAGCAAGAGGGTCTGGTTTTGCTACAAGTAGGAAAATTCCCCTTGGACAACACTCTTACAAACTGCCATTGACCACAGCCAAGGAAAAGAATTAATGCGCTGGTGTAAGATATTTATATATTTCAGCTCAAAAATACCCTCCAGGAAGAAGAGAAAAGAAGTGAGAAGGCAACAACCTAAGAAAGGAGGAGATAATTTATATGAGATGGAAAGTTTGTATGTCTGTAAGAACGAATAGACCCAGTCAAATGGTCCCTGTGATACAGCACAATAGTTTATTGTCTCGGTGCCTATAAATCAGCCTCTCACAGCCTGTGCTTTGAGAGCCAGATGTTCATTATTACACACTGTCCTGTACTGCCTCTTGCGTTTCCTTGCCAGCTCTGCTCTGCACCATGCGCAGGAGATCGCTGCTGCTCCTGTCCAGATAAAGCC
Source organism: Apaloderma vittatum (assembly GCF_000703405.1). Taxonomy (NCBI): domain Eukaryota; kingdom Metazoa; phylum Chordata; class Aves; order Trogoniformes; family Trogonidae; genus Apaloderma; species Apaloderma vittatum. Next base: position 91,767 of record NW_009702888.1, on the reverse strand, counting down.
GTGGTAGGGACTGATCCTGGAAGGGCACTTCAGGAACGATGTGCCCAGCAGCAGTTATTTCAGTTCCTCACTGCATTACCCTCTGCTGCACTGAATTCCGGTTCCCCCTGATGCCCATCACGGTGCACCAAGCCTGAGTAGTGCTCACATGTGCTCCAGGACAGAGTTCCCCTTCCCTCATTTGTCTTGTTTATCGGATCTGTGTGGCAAGGTTTTGGTACTAGGAGGGTCACAGGAGTGGATTCTGTGAGAAGCTGCTGGAAGCTTCCCCTATGTCCGACAGAGCCAGTGCCAGCCGGCAAGACAGACTCGCTGCTGGCCAAGACTGAGCCACTTCTGGGATAACACTTTTAAGAAGGGAGAAAAAACTTCTGGGAAACCTGCAGTGGAGAGAGGAATGGGATGTGAGAGAAGCAACTCTGTAGCCATGAAGGTCACTGAAGGAAGGGGAGGAGGTGCTTCAGGTGCCAGAGCAGAGATTCCTCTGCTGTCCATGGTGAAGACCACAGCAATGGAGGCTGTTCCGCTGCAGCCCATGGAGGACCCCACGCTGGAACAGGTGAATGCTTGAAGGAGGCTGTGACCCTATGGGAAGCCCACGCTGGAGCAGGCACCTGGCAGGACCCGCGGATGCATGGAGAGAAGAGCCCACAGCAGAACAAGTTTGCTGACAGGACTTGTGGCCCTGTGGGGGCCCCACACTGGAGCAGTCTGTTCCTCAAGGACTGTACCCTGTGGAAGGGACCCAGACTGGAGCAGTTCATAAAGAACTGCAGCTTATGGGAAGGATTTACATTGGAGAAGTTCATGGGGGAGTGTTTCCCACAGGAGGAAACCCATGTTGGAGCCAGGGAAGAGTGTGAGGAGCCCTCCCCCTGAGGAGGAAGGAATGGCAAAGACATTGTGTGATGAACTGACCACAACCCCCATTTCCCATCCCTCTGCGCTACTGGGGGAAGAGAGGGAGGGATTCTGTGAAGTTGAGGCTGTGAAGAAGGGGGGGTAGGGGTGTAGGTGTTTTTAAGTTTTAGTGTTTATTTCTCATTATCCTACTCTGATTTGATTGGTAATAAATTAAATTAATTTTCCCCAAGTTGAGCCTGTTTTGCCCATGATGGTAATTACTGAATGATCTTCCCTGTCTTTATCTTGACCCATGAGCCTTTCATTGCATTTTCTCTCCCCTGTCCTGCTGAGGAGGAGAGCGGTAGAGTGGCTCTGGTCCAGCCAGGGTCAACCCACCACACCTTGACAGGCTAGTCTGCACAGTGAGATCTAGGTTCTTGCCTTCTCCTAGATTGTAGAAAGAGCATCTTGTCTTGCAGGTTTCTCTTTAATATGTTGGGAACCTAAGAAAGCCAATAAGGGAATCTCTAGCTGAGAGAACCATACTCTGATGACTACAGGAAGGTTATGATTTTCTTTACAAGAAGGTTTATGATTGATTGTAAAGGGCTTACCTGCTTCAGTGGTGTGCAGCATCATAAAGACATAAATGGTTTTACACACTACCAGATGTGCAAAACTATTGACAGCCAGCAAGAACTATTTCTCAAGTGTTGGCTGTGCTCCCCACTGCCTGCCTGCAGTACAGCTGCAACATATAAGGTGGATAAAGTAAGTTTTATCTACACTTGAGCCTAGCAGGCAGAGTTTGGATCTGAACTTCCTAAAGGCCACAGTCTGCTGAAGAAGACATAGTACAGTTTGCGATATTGGGCTGTCGATCAACAACATGTTGATCAACGACATGGTAGGTACCACGATCCTTCCCCTCTCAGGGTGTCAAGGTTAAAAATGTCTCTAAGAATTCTTCACTGGTACAGGGTAATCTGGGATGTAAAAATGGTACATCCAAGCAGTTTTAGGCACACATGCTATTTTCCTACCTGCAGTATTTTTTACTCAGCTTGGGCAAGGAGCAGAGAACAATTAGTTTCTCTTGGCTCCAAGTCAGCTGCTGCTTCTGCTGGCAGAGGGAGGTGGTGTTTGAATTACAAGACTCAATGTAAAACTCTGGCTAGAAGAGGCAGGGCTGGTAATCCAGAGAAGGGAAATAACTTTTTGAGTAAGTATCTATCAAAAAACCTGTTTACCTGCTCTTAGAGAGAATGAATATTTTGACAGTGTCTTCTGTAGGAAAGACCTGGAGGCTGACAGGATAATACAGCTAAGTCCTCAAAACATTCTGCAGTCATACATGTATACAAGGTAGTAACTTCAGCTGTTCCTAATGGCTTTTGCTCAAAAAATCCAGTGCTGGGGAGGTGAGAGCCTCCTCAAGCAACCTGATGCAGTGTTCCTCTACTGTTGTGTGGGAAATACAGGTTAGGATGCTAGAATTGCATTATCCTGACCCCTGAGATCAACTTTTCCTCCCTTTGCAGCTCACTCTCTGACATTGTTCAACAAGGCCAAGTACCAGGTCCTGCACTTGGGCTACAACAACCCCACACAACGCTACAGGCTTGGGAAGTGTGGCTAGAAAGCTGTCTGGGGCTTCTAATCAACAAGTGGCTGAATGTGAGCCAGCAGTGTGCCCAGGTGGCCAAGAAAGCTGATGGTATCTTGACTTGTATTAGAAATATTGTGACCAGCAGGAGTAGGGAGGTAGTTATCCCCCTGTGCTCAGCACTGGTGAGGCCATACCTTGAGTATTGTGTTCAGTTTTGAGCACCTCAATACAAGACAGATATCAAGGTGCTGGAGCAAGTGCAGAGGAGGACATCAAAGCTGGTGAAGGGCCTGGAGGATAAATCTTATCGAGAGCAATTGAATGAGCTGGGGCTTTTAGTCCGAAGAAGAGGAGACTGAGGGGAGACCTCATCACTCTCCACAGCTACCTGAAAGGACACTGTAGAGAGGTTGGGGCTGGTCTCTTCTCACAGCTAATTAATGACAGAACAAGAGGGAAGGCTTCAAACTGCAACAGGGTAGGTTTAGACTGGACATGAGGAAAAAATTTTCACAGAAGGAGTCATCAGACGTTGGAATAGTCTGCTCAGAGAGGTGGCTGGGTCACCATCCCTGTGTGTGTTTAGGTGTGGTGTTGGGGGATATGGTCTAGGAGTGAGCTTTGTAGAGCAGGGTTAGTGGTTAGACTCGATGATCCCAGGAGTCTTTTCCAACCTGAATCATTCTATGATTCTATGTTTGCCCACTGGGTTACTGGCCTTCAAAGTTTCTTCTTCAACGACCTGACTCTTGAACAGAAATTACTCTTCTCCTCTGATCCCTTTTTGTCTCCTTTTCCTATCATGGGGCAGCAGGGCTGGATTCTGATGGGATGACTTGTGTAGGAGAAATTGTGTCTGTGTCCCAGGCACCCTCAAGTACATTGCAGCCCTGCCCGGCTCTTAATGATGCTTTACCAAAAAAGTGCACAAAGCAAAAATTAAAGGCTCAAAAGAACCAGCATGAGGTGGTGACAGGCATATGTCTCTCCTTGCTAAGTCCCCATAAAAAAATAAAATGCCTAAATTCTCACACAGGCAGTGCTTGGCTGAAGGTGAACATTAATAGTATGAAGTCAGGCCATGCAGAGCATTTGAGGCAGCCTGTGAAAAAATGTAATTTACCAAGCAAGAGAAATAGAAAACAAATTTCATGCTGTGGATGAGGATAGACTGAAACAAAAAGCTGCCTGGGTGCAGAGATCAGAAGCTCTGAAGATCTCATATTAAGAAAGGAAGGTGGTGCATTTGGGAGTAACTGTCTCATTTAGGAGATTAAAAGCTAAGAAAGCATTGGTTATAATATATGGGATGGAATACATCCATCCTCTTAATGATAACAAGACAGACGACTTTCCCAAAACTCATGCCACTTTTGGCTGTGACTAAGGAGGAACTGAGGACTGCTCCAGAGCATATGGACCAAGTGTGCGCTCTGATGCACATCCTCTTGTGAACATGCCACGGACTATGAGTATGTGTCTAAAAACATTTGTGAACAGAAAAATGGTATGTATCTGATGTGGTCATGCCCTCCTGCTTCTGCTTTGAAAAAAGGACTTGCAAAGTAATACTGGTGCTGTGCAGCTTAACCATGTGATTTCTAATGCTTCCCGCTGCCTGCACGCAACATATCCTTTACATTTCCATCTTTTTGGAGTCTTCATTTATTCAAAGGCAATGTGCAGGTCTGTGGGGATTTGCAGTTTCAATGGTATAGGATGACACCCGGATTAATTTGAAAGCACACATAGAGAGACATTCCAGGGCTCTCACACAGAAAGGCCTCTATACCTAGAACAAACTGGAAAGTGGCTTTCCCAACCCCAGGAATTTCTGGGCTCACAACTCACCTGTATGTACTTGAGTCATTCTATGATTCTATGACAGCTCTCCTGCCTAGCACACAGTCCTGGAGGTGGGAAGGAAGCAGAATGATCATTGCAAGGCCGAAAAACAAAACAGGGGGAAAAGGACAAATCAGCAAACAAATACCAAACGAAAAAAGTGCTTTTAGAGGCAGCATCCCAGAACAAATGCCAGCTCTGAAGTAAACCCCTCACACCTCCTGGAGCTTGAAGCAGAGCAGCGTGGATGCCAAGCTACCAAGCCTCTCTCTAGGATCCTGCCAGGCTGGCTTTAGACCACTCAAGCCCTCTTGGCACCTCCATTTTCCGTGGAGAGGCCGATCCTCTGGGTGCCCTAGTGCTATGCTCAGAGCTCACTTCCACTTCACACAGCCTACACCTACCTCCAATTTTTCTGGTGCTGTCTGCATATTTCCACAGCCCGTTCTGACTGCCAAACCTCCCCTGTTCCCGCGCCCGGCAGCACATTGCTGCCCCTCCCCACCAAAGTTCATGAACTGCGCTACACACATTTCAGTCCTTTGGCATTTCCTACAGAAATTTGACCCTTTAAGCCTGTTTTTGTTGGCACTTGTCTTGGGGTTTCTCACCTGCTGCTGAGCGGACGCTCTCGCTGCAGGTTTAAGAGCAGCAAAGCCCTGAGAAAGGAAGGGCTGTCCCTGCCCCCAGCTGTGCTTCCAAACGCCCTGCGCTCAAGGCAGTAACACCAGAAGGAAGCGGGAATTTGGCTGCTCCATCTGTTGAGGAGAATCCCTCACCGCTGATGTACCCAGCCCCATGCTCTTCCTTCGGGTTTGCCACCGTCAAAGGGCTGGACCTGCTGATGGGTTTCAGCCCTGGTCTCGTGAGGTTTTGCAGGAGACGGAGGGACCAGGGGAAGCGAGGTCAGTCTCAGCTGGACCAGGATGGGAGGAGTAATTGGGAAAGGCCCATCTGTCCCAGCAGCACCAAGCGTGACACCTGGGAAATGTGCCTGAGGAGCTCGGTATTAACTCAGGAGGTGGATCTCCTGAGCTATGTGCCAGCAATGTGCCGCGTGGCAAAGCCTGCAGGCTCTCCTTGGCAGTGTAGCACGCAAAAAGGTGAAGCAAATGGTGAAAATGTCAGGAAATGGGAAACACTGGTATGTTTGCATTCGGGTAGCAAATGGTCAAAAAACATCCCTGAGGAAAGTATTTGTTCCCTGCTTTCTTGTCTTTCACTCCCCTTCGAACTGTCCCTGCCAGCTTCTTAGCAGCTGAGAAGCCCATTGAATGCTGTTCAGGGATATAAATCCTCAAAAAGTGACTTTTCACAACTAACTTTAGACCTGCTTTTAACAGAGCCATCTCCCAGCACTGAGCAAAAAAATTCCCTCCACTTCTTGAAGGCAGTGGGGCTCTAGGCAGCAGCAGGTCTCTCCATTGCTTTTTCAGAGCTGCCACCGCAGGACTCAGCATGTGGCCACATAAAATTTGTAAGACACACTGAGAGAGGAACAGGACCAAGACTTGGGTGATGTGATGTGGTGTGAGTTCCCTCCTGTCTCTATCACTGACCTAGTCTGTGATACTGATTGTATTACTTTGTAATTTAGTTTTGCCGGATCCCTTTTCAGTCAATATATTTGGGGGGGTTGAGGATTGTCTGTGGCTGCATCTGTACAACCAGAGACACACTAGGACCTTGTTAGAGAGTCAGGACTCTTACTGCATGTTTACCCCTACAATAATGTAGAAATACTGGCTCTCTAGAGGTTGACACACGCAAACATGAGCTACGTATAGGTGCAAATAAACACACACACAACCCACAGGCATGAAGGCAGAGGGAAACACCACTAAATAACAGAGCATGGGTTTTTTAAAAATTCATTTTCAGGCAGTGAAAAGCTGTTGGAAGCTCCACATCAGGCAGCCTAGATGTTTTCTCTCTTTGAGATCTAGTTGAGAGGCATCCCTGCCCATGACAGGGAGGTTGGATTAAATGATCTTTGAGGTCCCTTCCAGCCTAGGCTATTCGATGATGATGATGATGATGATGATGATGATGATGATGATGGTGACGATGATGATGGTGATGATGATGATGAAACTCCTTGTAGGGTGCTACAAGAGGAGCCACTTTGCTGGAATGAGGTTTGCCAGAGCTATTTCACTTGAAGAGGTCCATTGTATAATAAACATTCCCATTCCAGAAAGTCATCCACAACCAAGTGGCAAGCAACCTTCTGAGTGTCCTCACAAAGGTACTTCTGCCTTCCAGCTCTCTTATTAATCCTGGTATCACATTGGCAGCAGTCAAAAGGCAAATTCAGAACCTCAAAGCTCAGGCAAGAAATTTGGCAAACCTGAGCGTTTTTACAATGATACTTATTTGTTGAACTATATATAGCAAGAGTACACACAATCTATACCGTAAGCTGTGGTCACCGGTTGGCTGTTAGAGCACTAACACAAGCTGTCAGTGCTTGTGGCTTCTTCATTTCAGAAAATGAGTCTGCAAAAGAAGCACAGGTCCAAGGGCAGAGTCCTGGGCACCCAGGGCCTCTGGGCAGAACTCCAGGTGCTGGCACAGAGCAGTTCCCTGGGACAAATCAGGCTCTGCCATCTGCCACAGGGAGCTGCAGAGCTGAGCTGGAGGACGAGAGAAGAAGAGACCAGAAGGACTTTCTTCTGCAGGCCCTAGGGAACTCACATAAGCTGCAGAAACCATTTGAGGCTCTTTTTATTTTTTCCTGGGATGTCTGAAGAGGAGACAGAGTATCTTTGAAGGTCATAGGAGGAACAGGAACAACCTCTTGGAGTTACACGCTTGAGAAAGGAGATGTGATTTCTTCATTAGAGTCAGTGTCCCATAGAAAAAGGACCATAGCACCCACTTGTCTCAGAAGAAACATTTCACGGCAGCTGCAGATTCAGACTTAGGTTCTCTTGCAAAGATGTACTTTGCAGCTCTACCAACCATCCTTTTAAGGGGAAACTCAGTTTCTACAGACATAAAGCTCTTTTTTTTTTTTCCCCTGGAAGGTTAGAAGAGCTCCTAAGCATAGTAAGCTCTGCCAGCATGAAAACTTGTCTGCCGCCCTAGGTACATCTGCAAGAAGTATTAGAAAGGAAAAGCAAAGCCCTACCAATGCTGTGATACGGCCAGATATTTCTGGAGTTGATCTGATCTGACACAGGCACAGCAGCCTTGCTCAGAGCAAGATTACAGCCAGGTTTTGGGTCGGTGCAATTGCTGTCTGTGCAATAGGAGGCTCTGTATGAGTCAAGGGGAGAGTGGCTGCGACATTCATGCATCAGCCGCAGGAACCGCATCACTTGTGTTAAACTGGGTTGTCCCTGATTGCCAGGCTGGGCCCAAATGCCTCCCCTTGTGTACTTAGTCCTCTGTTAGGATAAAAGTGTCTGAGAGCTGTGCCCATTTGTTTCTCTGCCACAGGGGATTAGCTACACTGGTATAAACCAACTTTATACCAGGTTAATTTCCTCCATTCTGTCTTTTAAAGTAGTTAAAGCAATAGACTTCTGTGCATAGGAAAGACTTGACATTCTTTTTGTGCTTGGAAGGTTTTATTCACAGCTATAAAGGCCAGACATTTCATATTTTTTTCTTTATGTAATGAAGTCTGAGTCTCGGAGAAAAATCTCAGCAGCTTCAGAACTGTACTGTGCATGGGGACCAGGAAACAGAAGCATTTCATGTAATGGATCAGCTAGGAATTGTATGAGAGAAATCTTTTTTTCATTAAAATTGGTTTGCCTCATCCCCACAGCTCCTAGAAGCTGACAGCTGACAGTACAAGGCTTGAGTTTTGTTTGGGTGGTTTTTTCATGAGCTAATACCAGAAACTGCCTCTGAACAAAATCTAACACTGGGCACAGCCTGAAGGCAAATCCCGACATTCTTCCACTCACCCCAGTTTTCCCAGTGTAGCCATCATTCCCACACCCAGATTTGGATCCAGAACTATGACAGACATGGATCTGGTTGGAATAAACCTAGTGGTGGGCTAGATGTTGTGCAGCTGAGAGTGAAGTTGGCCAATTGCAGTTGATGGGGTTGTGGTATTTTTCCTCCCTTGCCTTTAGCTTTTTGAGAATCTGCTGTGTCCGCATTGTCTGACACTGTTTTGCTCTGAGACCTCATCAGTCTGAAGGATTGGGGCAAGAAACAGTCTTCTTAACTAATTGGACTTCAACTGTATTTCTGATTTTCTGTGATGAGAAAAATGAGTTTTTCTCTGGTGACCTTTCAGAGAGCTGGGCTGTGTGAAACCAGAGCAGACTAGAAGAGCAGGTACTAATAGGCTTGGAATAAAGAGCTGGAGACCATGAGGCACGTCTTGAATTGGGAGAACTGGAAGGAGCACTGCCAGAGCTGCTGGCCCAGGCAAGCACAGCAGAGATGTGGGCCCTCTGTGGTGAAGCTGAAATCACTAAACGATGGCAAACAGAAGCAGCCATCAGTGGAAAGCTAAAGCCAGAAGAAAATGTCTGGTAGACTTGGCTAGTGAGTGAGAGGCTCTGGGAAAGGCCAGTGGGATGTGTGGGGCATCTCTGTCCCACAGCCTGCCCTGGGACAGGTGGTAAAGCCTGGAAATTCTCAGTCCTCTTGAGTCAACAAAGTCAGTTCAGCACTTGTACTCCCCGGCTATTTCTCCTTCTCTCTCCTGCCCTCACTTTGCCATCCCCACTCCAGTAACTCGGTGTTTTGGCAGGTCCATTGGTTCTATTGTGAGAATCAGAATCATAGAACAGCTTTGGCTGGAAGAGACCTTCGAGATCATCAAGTCCAACCTTTTCTTAGCCCTATCAACACCACTAAACCATGTCCTTCAAGGCAACATTTACCCTTCTGTTAAACACGTCCAGGAACAGTGACTCAACCACCTCTCTGGGCAGCCTGTTCCAATGGCTGACAACTCTCTCAGTAAAGAAACTCTTCCTAATATCCAACCTGGATCTTCCCTGGCACAACCTAAGACAGTTTCCCCTCGTTCTATTACTTGCCACTAGGAAGAACAGACCAGCCTTTGCCTCTGAGGGAAGATGAGCTGGCTCATTTCCTGTCCCACCCATCTTCTCAGCAGGGATGTGGCCAGGTCTACATGGGGTTGAGCATGGAGCCCTGCAGGAGGAGCTCAGCCCAGCTGCAGCCCAGGGGAAGGTCACACTTCCATGCTGAGGACCTCTCTGAAGCCTCAACACCTATATCTCTCAGTAAAGAAACTCTTCCTAATATCCAACCTGGATCTTCCCTGGCACAACCTAAGACAGTTTCCCCTCGTTCTATTACTTGCCACTAGGAAGAACAGACCAGCCTTTGCCTCTGAGGGAAGATAAGCTGGCTCATTTCCTGTCCCACCCATCTTCTCAGCAGGGATGTGGCCAGGTCTACATGGGGTTGAGCATGGAGCCCTGCAGGAGGAGGTCAGCCCAGCTGCAGCCCAGGGGAAGGTCACACTTCCATGCTGAGGACATCTCTGAAGCCTCAACACCTATATCCAAATCTCTGTCTATGTGAAGGCAGCCCTAGTACTTTGGAGCTGTTCTGTTATTTTCAACAAGACTTTCCCTTTTGATTACCTCCTAATTCGGTGAGAGATTACACAGTGGACCCAGGATGCTGTGACCTATTCAATGTATTTACAAGCTTGTGCTTTTTGAGTGATGTTTCCCAAAATGAAATGGCATTTAGTGACAAATACAGAAGAGTATCTATTTCAGAAACTATTAAAACTCACTCTGTGTTTACGTGTGAAGTCAATGGTGTTGTTTATACTCAGGCCAGATTTGAATTGACTTACCAAGTCTAAATTGACCAGTATAACTAGAAATCTTGACAGCCCCTTAAGGAAATTTAATGACACAATGGTACTACAAAAGCACAGAAGTCCTTTCAAAAGGGACAACCCCTGAAGAGTAGCAACTGGAACAATATAACACTAACTAGGAAACTGTGCTGTCACAGTCTCCTATAGAGCTAGCTAGAAAAACCATATAAAAGCCTACCAGTGTACTGGATGAAAGGAGACACAGAAGAAAGTTCAGACTACAGTGGACATGCTAAATATAGAGGGAAGAAAAGATGAGATGTTCCTAGACCAAGCTAGGTAGCTAAGCAACTAACCTACAAAGTGCCAAACGAAATTCTCCTCAAATTCCTCCAAGAGTTGAAATGAATTATTATAGCTGATATAAATCCTGAGTCACTGAGCAAATTCTCTGGTAAAAAGAAGAAGTGGAAAAAGAAAATAGCCACTAGCGAATCTTTTGTATAAGTATATCAAAACCATACTATATAGTGAATCAGGGAAGGATAAAAATCCATGACACATGCAAGGAAAGAAAGAATAGACATGAACTCTAAAATAACTCATGGAAAAGCCCAGGTGAATAAATTTCCAAGTCATATAACTATGCTCCAGAAAAGACAGGGAAATCGCCATAAAAACCCTTTTAGAAAACCATATCAATCCATCACCCCAGGAGATTACTTGAAAGTCTGGGGTTTTTTGCTGTAAAGAGAGAGAAATTGTGAGAGATAATTGTGAGTTTTCTTTGTTTCTTCAGACTCTGAGGCATCTTCTCCAAACAGTAGGTTTTAGCACATTCTTAGCACATGCTTCCCCTCCAGAGCTCCTATTCCTCAAAACCCTGCCTGCACTTCACTGTTTCTCAGCGTGCCCTGGCGCACGTAGGCTGTGTGTGAATGCCCAGCCTGCCCGTTCGCCCCAAGAAGTGGGAAGAGCAGGACACGAGAGGAAGGCTGACTTACCAGCTTTCAGGGCTAAAATTTGGCAGTCTCAGCTAGAGCACTGACAGCATCTCCTGTGCTGACTAAATGTGACATTGGCTGGAAATATTTTTTTAAAAGATGCTGCAATAAGCAGGTTTAAGCTATCACTTGCCATGCTGCTGCACAGCTCGACAGGAAGCTTTTGCAGGCAAACTGAGCTCATTTAAGGTGGTGTGTGCACATGAGTTGCACTAGAGAAGGTGAGGAAAAACCTTGCCCTGACTTGCAGCAAGCAAAGCGTTACAGTCCTTGAAATCAGCAAGAGTTTTGTTACATCCAAACAGAAACAGATATTTCAAATGTGGCATTTTACTCAAAGGGCAGGCTTAGTGAAGGTGAATTTTCAAAGGAGACATAAGAAATTCCATATTTTCTAATATATGTGGTGACAACTTTTCTCTTATTTAAGATTTTATGAAAAAGCCAGTTTCCAGATGTATGAGCACTTCGGCCAAACCACAAATGCACAAAAGAGGTCAAGGACACATCGTTAACTACATCAAATATTCCAGGCATAAGACCCTGAATTTAATATTTCACAAATAGTTAGCAATATGTTTTACAAAGGTCCATAAAACATCTTCACTTCTGTCCTGCTGTATTGAATTTGTTAGCAAATTGTATCCATTATCTCTGGTTAATGTAGATAAGACATATATATGCCTGAAGGCAGGAAAATAATAGGATCAGATTTATAGCTACTGCCAACTGGTGTGGCTCTGATGGCTTTTCTTCAGCTCTGAAGCTGACACTCCACTCACAGAATGAGAGACCCACATTTAGGCATCTGCAGGTGTGCACTGAAGTTTTCATTTCAGTCCGTGGAGATGAAATCAGTGCTGACAGCGGGCTTTGAACTCCACTGACCATATGGAGCAGAACTCCACTCCTGGAAGCCTAAATCAAGCTGTGATGCTTCAGACAAATCTTCCCCCAGCTGAGGGTCTGATCTGTAGTGTGAGGAATGTGAAAACAATCCTGCTGGGACAGATCTGTGCCCACTGCCCTCTCATTGGCATGGCCAGTGCCTCACCTTCCAGAGAAACGGCCATTAACTCCTACATGTCCAGGAAGGTGTTGCCCCTCTCTCTGGACCATGATCTTCCATCTCCCATTCTGTTCTCTTTTTCCAGATACTCACATCAAATACTTGAACAGCTTCTTCTGCCAAATGTCACAACCTTCTGGCTTTGGAATTACTTCTTCCTCTTGTTTGCACAGCTAATTGAATGCTGAGTGCCCAGAAAGATGCTTTTTCTAACAAGTCTGTGAACAAGGTAAATCAGACTTTTAGTTGACATTAAAAACTCCCAGTTGATTTGTCCTGTTACTTAAGACATGTTCAGGGATTACAATCATCTGCTGAGCTTATCAGGACCAAAGTGACAGCCTCTGTTGTAACCAGAAGAGGGATCTTTTCTTCTTCCAAGGAGCTGCAGCACTTTTCAAGACTAATATTACTCTGAGTTTCATTTTCTCACTTTGCTTATTTATCTTCTTGCCCTCAACTGGTCTGATGCTCATTGAAGGTACTGTTAGATTCATCCCTTTCTCTTACAGGTTATTGCACTTGTATAAGATATTTGAATATGGATATTTTGTCTAAATGAGTGGAGTTTTGTGGCACTCCTTTTTTTTCTTTTTTTTCTTTTGATGGCATGATAACAGCTTTGCTCCCAGATGCTTGGGCTGTTCAGACTTCCTGCACGAAGTGTGGCAGTAGTGAGCAGGATTACTGCTACTTCTTCACAGAATCACACAGAATCACAGAACTGGAAGTGACCTAAAAAGATCATCTAGTTAAAGCCCCCCCTGCCAAAGCAGGATCACCTACAGTAGGTCACACAGGAACCTGTTCAGGTGGATTTTGAATGTCTCCAGAGAAGGAGACTCCACAATCTCTCTGGACACTCTGTTCCAGGGCTCTGTCACCCTCATAGTGAAGAATTTTTTTCCTGATGTTTTTGTGGAATCTTCTATGCTCCAGTTTGCATCCATTGCCCTTTGTCCTATCATTGGACATCCCTGAGAAGAGCCTGATTCCATCCTCCTGACACTCACCCTTGACATATTTATAAACATTAATCAGATCATCTCTCAGTCTTCTCCAAGCTAAAGAGACCCAGCTCCTTCAGCCTTTCCTCATAAGGGAGATGTTCCACTCCCTTCATCATCTTTGTGGCTCTGCGCTGGACTCTCTCAAGCAGTTCCCTGTCTCTCTTGAGCTGAGGGGCCCAGAACTGGACACAATATTCCAGATGTGGCCTCACCAGGGCAGAGTAGAGGGGCAGGAGGACCTCTCTCGACCTACTAGCTGCTCCCCTTCTAACACACCCCAGGATGCCATTGGCCTTCTTGGCCACGAGGGCACATTGCTGGCATCCTGCTGCCCACTAGAACCCCCAGGTCCCTTTCCCCTGCGCTGCTCTCCAGCAGGTCAGTCCCCAGCCTCTACTTGTACATGGAGTTGTTCTCTCCTAGATGCAAGACTCTACATGTGCCCTTGTATCTCATAAAATTTCTCCCCGCCCAACTCTCCAGCCTGTTTAGGTCTCACTGTTGTCACCATCAAAGCTGCTTTTCTAACTGTGATGAGCCTGAATCTGAGCAAGCAGTGGAGGGAAGAGGCAAGCAAAGGTAGTTACTTGCAGGATACCTGCTCTTTCAGTCAAAGTCACTGTTCCTTCAAACTTCTTAGCCAGCAAGAGCAAAGAAGGGGGAGAACCCACATAAAGCAGATCTGATTATTTTTAATCTCACAGCATAGAGTAGTTCTTCAGCAGAATATATGAGGACAGATTTTGGAAAAACAAAGAAGACCCAAGATCCACAAACTTTTCCATTTCTACCCTTATGACTGTAAACAGAAATAAGGTACAGGTATACAAACACCTACTGCATCCTCAGCTACAGCTGTTGCACAAACCTACATCTTCTAAGGAAATATCCAGATATTTGCTCAGACTGCACGGCTGCTGGAGAAAAAGATGCTTAAAAACTCCTCATGTGAAATATCTGTCAGACAGGTGGCATTATTAAGACAAAATTATTTGCCTTTTAATTAGGATTTGTGAAAATGCACAAGCTGGATCTGAGATGAAAATATTTTGATTCAAGTAGGAAACAGTCTCAATATTAAGTTGCAGGGGTTGGGTTTGGAATACAGTTAATTGAAGGGGTAAAAAAATGGGACGAACTAGTAAACTAGTAGTACTAGAAAACAAGGAAGTCCCTGAATAAATCTTTTGAGACATAGGGCTTTAGGCTGACAAAACTTTGACTGAAAACATAATACCTCATTTCCACTAAAGTATTCTGCATTTAAGATTTTTGGCTCATCCAAGGTCCACTGAAGCCAGCAAAAACACTTCCATCTTTTTCCACATGTTTCAGGTCAGGAACTTTCTGAGGAAGGTGTATAACAATCTAGCATATTGAAAGCAACAGACACATTTCTGGCTTTGCAGAAAGTCTAGCTGGGTAGGGAAGACATGCAGGAGAGTTGACTTTTTTTTAAAAAATTTTTTAGCAACAATAGCTGACTGTGTATTTATTCTTTTCCATACTTAATAATATTAGCCCCTTGTTCCCTTCCCACGCCACTGCTTGTAGTACTCATTTGTTGTCTCTTGTCTCACTTTCCAACTGTGAGCTCCTTTGGAGCAAGGACTTTCTATTCTGTTTTTTTACAGCCCTGCTGCATGTGGCCTAGGGGTTCCCAGCCAAAATGCTACTGCAACATAAACAACCAATCAATAAATAACGACAATATCCCTTGCAAACACTGGAAGCAAAAGAGCGAGACTTTGCAGAGATTTTGCTGGTGGAACGGTCCCTGAAACCCTCTTCTGTGCCCTTCTGGGCTGCACAGTGCCAAAGGACTTCACGACTTTGTCCTAGCCCTTGCTAAGATACTGGTGGGAAGTGCTGAGCCTGCCTGTCTCCTCTTAGTGACAAGGGTATCGCCACAGGCACTCAGCAGGCTTCAAAGGATACTCAGTCCCTCGCAGGATTTGGCCCTGATGCATTGCAACTCTATCATGATCAAGAAGGATCTATCTGTTACTAAGTTGCGGATAGTGAATTTTCTCTGTAGAAAGTAAAATGAGAAATTATGCATACCATGCCATGAAACAGTTCATTTTGAGAAGGATCCCTCTGATAGCTTGTGGTTCTGACTGCTTTGCACAGTGAGAATAACTGTCCTTCTGGAATGATCCAGAGCTCATTCATCAAAAAGTAGCAAGTTTTTCATCACCAGCTCCTTGTCCTCTTTCTGCAGCCATGCTGCTGTTCTAGTTTGGTATCTTGGCACCTCGTCCTGGAGCACCCAGCAAAACCATCGCCACGAGCTGTTCATATGCTCCCAGCTCCTTGCCCCCAGCATAGCGTTGCCTGGATGACACATAACAGCTCCTGCACGGGCATCCACACCCGTACATACAGACACGTGAGCCCATGCCACGGACATCACCTTCCACGGCTGTAATGGCAAAGGCCCCAAACTGCTAATTAAAAATAGATGAGAACAGAGAGGAGCCAGCAGGCTTCAAGCCTCATCAGAAATGTATGAAGCAAAGACTTTGGATGACTTCAGGAAGCGCTGACTAAGTGCTGTGATCCCCGCGACTCTCACTAATACGACAGCCACGGTCTAGAGACGAGACTGGCTGTTAGGACTAATTAAGCTGACTCACTGTAAAACAGCCATGAGATTAAAAATTCACTGCGAGGATGACAACTGAAGCCCAGCAGGTCTTCATGGAAGGGATGCCATTGCCCAGGGGTGAAACTGAGAGCCACAGCAGAGGAAAAATTCCACCTAAAAGCAATAGAAAATGCTCTTAGAAACAGTGACCGGTGGGTAGATGAACAGCCCTGGAGCTCAGCGGGCGCTGCCTGGAGCCGAGAGCAGAGCTGAGGACCAGATCTGCCCAGTCCGTGTGTGGCACTGGGGGGTGAAACACCGGCATAAGTTGCCCAGGGAGGTGGCGGAGGCTCCATCCCTGGAGACACTCAAGGTCAGGCTTGATGGGGCTCTGAGCAACCTGATCTCAAGGTGTCCCTGCTCACCGCAGGGCGCTGGGCTAGATGACGGCTGAAGGCCCCTTCCAGCCGAACGCACCCTGTGATCGATCCCGGCCGGGAGGGCGCTGCCCCGGGCAGGGTGACACTGCTGGCCAGTGCCACCAGGTGGCAGTGCCTCAGAGCTCTACTCGGGCCGCAGGCGCGGTTGATTATTTTGATTTAACTATGGCCAGCAATAACGTGTGAGATGGCATGAGGGGAGGCAAAGGGCCGCCCAGCCACTGAAAGGACCCTGGAAAAAGACTGGCTTGTCCTTAAAGCTCAGACTTAGGGCCACTGTGCGCCACTGGAAGCACTTCCCAGCCCAGGTTTCTACAGTCCTATTTAAATTTCCAAACACAGTAGTGACGGGTTTGATTTTCTCTTTATTTAAAGAATAAGCATAAATGAGTGAGGTTCGGTTTTGCTTCTAGCTCATCTTACTTACAGATCCTCAGGGAAATACAGCAACAGGGGATGTATTTGAAAACAGGGATTTCCCTTCTCACTGGTAACTGCAGAAATCATCCGTGGTTGTGCAATCCCTTTAAATCTAAGGTGCCACCACGCTTTTAGAGGTAGGCAGCAGCACTCAAACACTGAAAATTATTTCCTTTATCAAAGGCAGCAAGGAGGAGAGGGAAGCTATGGGCAGGGATTGCAGGCTGACAGCACTAAGTGGCTAAAGTGCAAAATGTGTCAAAGGAGTAGATGGTTTAAAATGGGTGTTGATGCATAAACCACACGGTGGCCTTGAACTTCAGAGCTATAAGAGGCAGTGCAAAGAGCAAAAACCTCCACTCTGAAAAGGCATGGGTTTAATTTTCTTTGGATTGGTACTGTGCTTGTGCAGGGAGCTACAGAGACCCAGTGATACTTTCTCTGGGGTGGGCAGGAAGAGAGAACCCTCCTGGCTGGGGAAGAGGGATGCACACAGGAGAAAGCGCTGCACTTGCTGTTGCTCCATGGACAGCATATTCCTTTTGTAACTACAGGTAGGGCACTGAGAGCTCCAGCCTCACACAGAAAAAAAATAAAAATCAGGCATCTCAGTGACTTTGTGGGTTTAGACTCCAAGGTCTTTGTGCTTTGGCTTTTTAACTGCAAAAAGAGAAGAATTACATACCTTGCCTTCTGAAAGAAGAAACATGTTGACAGCTAACACAAGGGCAGTGGCCATACAGATACCTGCAAAGAACAGTCCGCAAAGTAGGTTTATCACCAGGGGGCTGATTTGTCTGTCACCAGTCAGATAAGTAAAAGCATTCTCACTCTGACAAAATCCATCTTGTGCAGAGGGTGAGTGCTAACGGACAGGCAGCTCTGTAGTTTTCTTGGATGGCATCAAAATCTCATGTTTTCCTTACTGGAAAGACCAAAGTTCACTCTCTAAAAGCTGCTTGTCACCTGGTGCCAGGCTTGTCGACCTCAGTACTCTCAGGTATGAAAATGACAGATATCCTGACACAAAGATGGGAACACAACAAGAGAATACTTTGGACAGAACTGCTGGGAATAACCATGAAAATAATCTCTCATATTTACACATCAGGAGCAAACTTCCTATGTAAAAGCCATGTGGGGTCAAAGGGTACCAACCTCTGCCATGTGATGGGGACAGCAAGTTTATCAAGTGTGAAACGCTGGAAATAAATTTTTCTGCCACACCAAACTTTTGCTGAGCTCCAATCCTTCCTATGTTTTTGCAAGCTGCAAAGTAAAAATCAAACCAACCCTACTTGAATTTTGCACTGTAAAGCAACAGAGTCACTTTGTGAAGGAAAGGCCCTCAGCATCCACTGAGAAGATTCAACATCATCAACTCTCTCCATTTACCCACACAGGCAGCAGAGCAGCAGAGACAGGAAAACCATCTCGGCTACATCCTACCCATGGGAGTGGAAAGTCTCAATGGATGCACAGGTATAAACAAGGAGCTGAGATCTAGCCATTGGCAGCACAGTGCAGAGTTACACAAGTCGAGTTGTTTAAGGAAATAAAAAAGCGGGATGTGCTAAAAGCCAGCCATTGTGTCCTCCTGGAGAGTCGCCCACTCTGCAAGCACTTACAGCTTGTCTCAGCTTTTAGGCTGAATTTAATATTTCCACCGTCCTGGAGATGGCCCTATCCGGACCTGTGAGACAGGCAGTATAAATATAACAACCTCCTTCTCTAGAGGCACCTGGTCGGATTTCTGCCTTTCTTGCTAAAACATCGTCTTCTGCCCAATCTAAAGGAACTTGGCCCATCAATGCAGCCCGACGTTCTTTGGAGCATCATCAGAGACTTTGAGATCTACATTAGCTGAACAGCTGGCAAGCTTCCAGTCCCCCTAAATATTTTCTAAGCACTCGGCTCCCTGAGGGAAGAGATTTAAGAAGAAATTGGCATGCGGTAAAGCTACTCACATTTGTGCTGCCACTGCCAGGGCTGTGGGCTTTTTTTGGAAACCTGCAGGTCTCCACTAGCATTTTGACATTTGTGCCTTTTTTGTTTGTAGCTGGCAGTGCCCAAAATGATGAAAAAATCAATTCACTTGGTCCCCAGCTGGGTGCTAAAGAGAGTTACCATCTCCCTACTTTGCTATTTTACCCTTGCCTCATGGCAGTCCATGCCCGTGGGATTTGAAATCCCTGCCCTCCTTTCCTGCAGCGTATGGTAGCATGCTGCCCATCCCCAGTGCAGTGAAGATGAGGAATTCTGACATTATCCCTTCTGGTATAATAGACTGGGAATTTGCAGAAGGTTCCTAAATTGGACATACTTCACCAGTAAAACCTCACAGCTGGGTTGGGTCCCAGAGACCCTATGGTGAAGATCCCATGGCGGGGGCAAGATGACCAGAAGGGTAAGTGCATCTGGGGTAAGTAGCCCCCGGATCTGGGAGGGGGAAGAGTTTGGTTTGCTTTTATTTTCCTCTTTTGGTTTGTGCACGCCACAACCTCTGCCAAGGAAGTTGAAGCAATTGTGCAGATGCTGTAGTTACGTGTCCTGTCCACCATAGGATATCTCAGGGTGAAATGTAGAAACTGCAGTGACTTTTAGGTTGGATGTGCACCTATGCAATTTTCCTACATTTACTGGACTAATTGAAGCCAATTAACACCACAGTGCACCCAGGCAAAGCAATCACTGCAGCAGTGAACTCCCCTCCCAGGCTGCTTCTCCCAGCTTTGGCAGTACCATCATAGGACACAAAACCACGGGGCTCATCTTGTCCCCAAGCACTCCATTCTATCTGTGAGGAAGGAAGAAAAGGTTTTAGCACAGCGTTTGTGAGCAGAAAGCCCAACCTGACCGGTGTGGGGTGGTCTTTAGACAAATCACCAGTGTGGAGAAAAAAAATGTAGATTTGGATGCTGGTGTCAGTGGGAATATTTGACACAGATATTCGAGCAGGCAAATAGAAGCAAAACAAAACCAGACAGGATGCTTGGGAGGCTGTCTTGAAAAAGATTCCTATGACCCAACGTGACAGCCTATCAGGCCATGTTTGCTCTGAGGTTCGTAGCACAAAGACATTATCCCAATAATATCACTGTAGTCTAGGAACGTCTATGAAAAGTATTTATAACTGGAAGAGAAAATCATTGAAGAAAAACGGAAGCGTGTTATCATGGCTGCATGATAGAATCAGAATACCTAAAAAATAGGATTTTTACATCTCCAAGTTTCCTAATATCTGTACTGGTATAAAACAAGGACTTCTGCTGGGGCAGATGCAAGTATTTCCTGCTGTAAAGGTGTGACCCAGAGAAGGCAGGCATTTTTTTCCCAGGCTGTACAAAAGTGCTGCCCAAGCACTATGGTTAACAGTCATTAAAGGCTTGTACCCCACCAGAAAATGTGGAAGCCTTGTCAAGTATCTTGTCTTAGGATGGATTTTTCCCAGGGAAATTTTGCTCTAAGTGCTTAGAATTGATTCTGTAATGCCTAGGGAAACAAACACTGCTCCTCCTGCTACGGGATGCAAAAACTGTGCCAGGAACTGGGCCTATGAAATGATGAGTGTTGGGGCTTGCCTCTAGGAAGGCAAAAAGGTAAAGCAAATTCTTACAGATATTCCCCTCTCTGTATAGGGCATGACTGGAGAAAACAGGACCACTCAGCTGTCAGAGCCACTCTACCAGGCTCCAGGTTATTTTGCTTTTATTTATTCAATCTGAATCCGTATTTATAAACACTTTTACATACACATTCTGTTTCTAACTTCATATATTGAAGTATCATTGCTGCTACATCATTAGGTCACAGTGTCCTTCCAAGCCCCAAGTCAGCTGCAGCAAGGAATTATGGGACAGGGTGTCTTCTGGAGTTTGGCCAGCCCTGAGAGTGGTGCTGGACCCATGCGTATGAGGGACAAACCACCGAGGACTGGTCACAAGGAGCACAGGCCACAAGGATCTCCACACAGGAGCCTGGCCATGGACCTCTCTCCACCAGAGCCTGGCCGTATATTCATTTAATGAGATGTCATAGAATAGAATTGTAGAATCATAGAACAATTCAGGTGGGAAAAGACCCTTGGGATCATTGAGTCCAACCATTAACCCTACACTACAAGTTCACCCCTAAACCATATCACCCAACACCACATCTAAGTGACAATTAAATGCATCCAGGGATGGCAACTCAACCACCTCCCTAGGCAGTCTACTCCAGTGTCTGACCCCTCTTTCCATGAAGAATTTCTTCCTAATGTCCAGCCTAAGCTTGCCCTGTTGCAACTTGAAACCATTCCCCCTGGTTCTGTCCCTAATTACCTGTGAGAAGAGACCAGCACCAACCTCTCTACAATGTCCTTTCAAGTAATTGTAGAGAATGATGAGGTCCCCCCTCAGCCTCCTCTTCCAGAGAATTCCCTATCATCTGGTCTCAAAAAACAGGAAAATACACAGCAGACTCATCACTCTGAGAGTGAGGTTAAGTAATTACCAAGATAATTTGGCAGCCTGGGCAGTAACACAAACTTCCAGACCCTTGTTCTCCTGCAAAATGACAGAATTCTAGTCCCTCAGCATGAGATTTAGGTTTAACACTCCTTACAAGAAGGCAGAACTGCAAACAGCTTTAAACTTTTTACACTGGCTGATAACAAAATCAAACAAAAAAGAAATATTATGAGCAAACCTTTTTCATGAAATACTTGTGTAATGTGTTTTGCAAAGCTGTTTGCTATGTTTCCATACCTATTCAAGATTTACACTGCCACAATTTGGCTGTGTTAATTTTTAACTAGGCTACACAGCACATGGGCTGATCAGATAGTCAGCTCTGGGAGGGAAGAGGACATAAAATACAGCCATAAGGGAGAAAAAATGTGTAGGAGTTCAGTTTACAAACCAGTGAAACCAACCCATGGGCTATAAATCAAGATGAAGTTAATGTATCTTACTTCAAGAAGGCCCCAAGCATTGAAAAAATTAAGTCTGACTGAAATAATGAGACTGATTTGAACATAATGAAAGAGAAATTTGGTGTTGGTGTGACAGCAGAGCATCGCCAGGAGCTGTCTTTGTTATATCTGTTTTATTGCAGGCGTGCTGGTTTGATTCTTGGCACTGCTGACTGAGAGATGTTCACACTAGGAAGCTCAACCTAAACCATCTTGCATCTCTGGAGCTGTCTGAAGCTGGATCCTTGGAGCCACTTCAGAAGCAAAGCAGCTGCTTTTTGTTGTTGCTTTGGATTATAGGTGGAAGAGAGAGGCTCTGCGCTCCACTGAGCGCTATGCATGGGTCACTAGCCCAGCATTTGTGACAATTTTCAGCCATCAGCAGAAAGTGCTACCTAATATTGCGTGGGTGTGAGAGCTTAGAGAGGTCCTGGTGACCCTGCCCTGAGCAGTCTGTGACTTCAGCTACTCATCAGCCAGTGCTGTCAGCTGCAACAAAAGCACAGAGCTGAGGTGTCTCAAATGCGTGGGCCAGTTCCAACTGGACCGGTGATTCTGGTGCCTCATTCCTTTTTGTAGTTGCCTGTCAGCGCCCTGATAAAGCTCTTGTTGTTACGCAGGCATTAGTGGGACCTGCGTATTTGGACGCAGAGCTGAGCAAAACTGAAGCATTTAGCACGTCTTTGTGCACCTACTTGCACTCTCCACAGTCCATGTGTATCCTCTTACCTCAGGCCCTGAGATCAGAGTCAGCTCATCCAGATCCTGCAAGCACTTACAAGCTCCCCTCTTGGCACTGTGGTTAAGATATTAGGGTTTCAAGGCAGAAGGCATGTAAACACACGTAACACACAGTGTTCAAAGATCATCCGTTATTGTAGGAAGAACAAGGAGCTAAAAGGGGCGAAACAGTGAACACCTAAATATCCTTCCTTGCAAAGCTTCCCCAACAGACTGAATTACTCCTTGGGCTGGAGCTAGGTGATTCCAGATTTCCTCTCTCCTAAGATCTCTCTCTCTCTTGCATTTCCACTGTTTCTTTGTCAGCAAACCCACTAACAGGCCCATGAGACAACAAGAACTCAGAACTGGGCCGTACACTGCTTAGTTACCAACCTGCCTTGCACTGACCACGTTGCTTGATCTAGCCTCTTTCTGATCAAAGGGTACTGCCATACAAATGAAAGATTGCCAGGATTCAGTACGTATTGAATTCTGGCACTATGTCTTGTCCTCTGGACATTATTTTGTCCCAAGAATAGATGTAAAGAGACAGAAGAGTAACTTCAGCCTTACATTCAAAAAAGCCCTTGTAGTTCAAGCAAGATGGACATATAACAAGTCCTCAGTATCAAACAGAATTTGTAGGTTGTGCAGACAGGTTCTCCAGAACACTACCAAGCTGTTTTATTCACGTACCACAGCTGTCAACAGTGATTTGCAGTTGCTGCTAAACAGCACATATAGCATAGGATAAGTTCCAGAACTGTGGGGCAGGAGGCTCCAAAGCCAGTGCTCTAGGTCTTTTGCCCTGGCTTGGACAGCCTGTACAGTGCTGAGGAGAACCTGGAGTGAATGCACTTGTTGCACTAGGGGCGGCTCACGTTGGATATTAGGAAGAATTTCTTTACTGAGAGGGTTGTCAGACATTGGAACAGGCGGGCCAGGGAGGTGGTTGAGTCACCATCCCTGGAGGTGTTTAAGAGACAGGTGGATGTTGTGCTGAGGGATATGGTGTTGATAAGGCTAGGGCGAAGGTTATACTTAATGATCGTGAAGGTCTCTTCCAATCAAAACTGTTCTATGATTCTACCATTCTATGATTCTATCATTCTATGATTCTATGACTTAGTTTTTCACCTCTTCTTGCCCTTACCAGGGCAGGTATCACCCAATGTGACCTCCAGGGACTCCTTATCTTTGCAGAGGAGCAGCATGCTTTGCCTCTTACAGGGACTCCTGCCTGTTTCTGCGCTTATATCGTATCCTAGACAGTCACATAGACTTCTGATACCCAGAAGCTTGCTTTAGGCTTGCTCACCCATATCTCTACTATAGCAGACATACTGGAAAGTGTTTCACAGGCAATTTAGATTCTACTCCTGAACTCATCATAAATCCACCCTCCATCCAGAATCCATACGCTCCAGACTGTCAGCCTGGGGTTACATTCTCTTAAACATGATCTCGGTGCTCCTTTAGACACCAGAGTCAACACCTGCATCTTGAGAAGCTCCAATAAAATGTTGCTACAAGAGTTGTCATATCAGGAGCCGCAGGATTTCAAGAAGTCTGGAAAACCCAGATATTTTTGGAGGTTTTCCTGATCCAACGCTGTTTTGGTAAGCAGCAGTATTGTTTGAGATCATGTATTTCAAGCAAATACCTGTTTTCTATTCAGAAAAGAATGTTGGTGACCCTGAATTTAGACTCTACAACTCCATAAGCTGGGATGGTTTTCAGAGCCCCCATATCTTCACAGATGGGGATCACTTTAAGGCTCTCCTGGACAAAAAGGCTTGGCAGACATACGTAGAAGTGGGCACTGCTTCTAGGTCATCCTGTGTGAAGTAGCAGGGTGAAGTTTATTGAGAAAAATATATAAATAGCATTTAAATGCTGCTGGTATTTTTTTCTTAATGTTTGGGTTTAGATTGCATCATTAGCAACTAACTGCCTCTGCCAATTTTGTCTAGCTAGGATCCTTTATATCACTAAGGCCAACTGATTTCCAGGATTCTGTTGAGTACATGGAAGAAGGGGAAGAGGTTTTACACAGTGTTCTCTGTTTCTTTTTTCTTTCCTAATTTGGAGGGATTTCTCCATGTTAGAAATACATTTTTATTTTGTCTGCCTTCTTGGTTGAAATTATACCACATTAAGAACTGTATATTCACTTAAGGTTTAATTTGCAAATGAGCAGGTTTTTTAAATAACATGAATTTCAATATAACTTTGCCTGATTGTACATCTGATGTTCCAGTCTTGAAAATATTCTGAATTAATTGTCTCAGCTTCTTATACAATGAAAGCTAGAAGAAAATAAATACATGTGAAGATGTTTAGCATCTGATATTCTGAGTTTTCCAAAGCTCTAAATTTTCTAAATTCCCAATGAATTAAACGGAAATTGGAAGCATCAAAAATCAGATCATGAATAACTAAGGATGAGTTTATGGCTATTAAATGAATTTGCTTGTGGCTGATGATAAAATTAATGTTATCTGGATGTGTTCACGAAGATATGAAAAACTTGCTTGAAAAGATGTGTTTCTCTAAGATTTCTAGTGTTTTGATATTCCATTTACATCCTATTCCTAACATGTCTTTGCCCCATCAGCATTACAGCCTAGTAAATAGGGTATGATTCATTCCAGAAGAATTTTAAAGGCCTACAAGGATGGACTTCATGATGAAGACAGAAAGTTGGGATTATGATCACTTCTGTCAACCACCTTTGATATGTCTCCTCACGTGAGTCCAGCGCTCCCACCACTGTCCATGTTTTAGGAGGAAAAAAAGCAGGTGGCTCTGAAACCCAGCTCAGCTTAGGGAAACGTTTCAGACTGAATCCCAGTTTCCCCAGGGTGCTTAATGGCAGCCATGGGAAAAGTCTTCAAATCCCGGAGAGTCAAGATCCATCCCTGGCACTGGCACGCTGCTAGGGTTAGGAGTCATAGCAAATCCTCGTGTTGGCACTCAGAAATTCCACAGCCTTGTGGGTCTGACCCATCCCATATACCCCACAGAGTTCAGAGGGTTGTGATCAGCAGCACAGAGACAAGCTGGAGGCCTGTGGCCAGTGGTGTTCCCAGGGATCAGTACTGGGTCCAGTTTTGTTCAACATCTTCATCAACGACCTGGACAAGGGGATAAAATGTACCCTCAGCAAGTTCACTGATTATGGGAAACTGGGGGGAGTGGCTGACACACAGGAAGGATATGCTGCCATCCAACGAGATCTAGACAGACTAGAGAGCTGGGCAAAGATGAACCTCATGAAGTTCAGTAAGGATAAGTGCAGAGTCCTGCATCTGGGGAGGAGTAGGAGCAGACACCAGTACAGATATGGGGTCATCCTGCTGCAAAGCAGCCCCATGGAGAAAGACCTTGGAGTCCCAGTGGACAGTAAGTTGTCCCTGGGACAGCAAAGGGCCCTTGTGGCCAAGAGGGCCAATGGGATCCTGGGGTGCCTCAAGAAAAGTGTGTCCGGCAGGTCTAGGGAGGTTCTTCTCCCCCTCTGCTCTGCCCTGGTGAGACCGCACCTGGAATACTGTGTTTGGTTTTGGGCTCCCCAATTCAAGAGAGACAGGGACCTACTGGAGAGATTCCAAGGGAGAGCCCTGAGGATGATTAAGGGACTTGAACATCTCTCCTGTGAAGAGAGACTCAGAGAACTGGGGCTGTTCAGCATTGAAAGGAGACGGCTGAGAGGGGACCTTATTAATGTATAGAAATATATATGATGGGTGGGGGTCAAGAGGAAGGGGGCAGTCTCTTTAGTGGTGCCCAGCAATAGAACAAGAAATAATGGGTCTGAGTTAAAATATAGGAAGTTCCACCTCAACATGAGGAGAAATTTCTTTTCTGAGTCTCCTTCTCTGGAGACTTTCAAAACCCACCTGGATGCGTTCCTTGTGGCTGCCCTAGGGGATCCTGCTCTGGCAGGGGGGTTGGACTAGATGATCTCTAGAGGTCACTTCCAACTCCAAACATTCTATGATTTTATGATTCTATGCTTCTATGATTCTATGATCCTATCTCTCGCCTGGAGCTGGGAGTCACAGTGCTCTTCATGTGTTGTCCCTCAGTTCTCTGAGCCGGAGAGCCCCTGTGTGATGACAGAACTGCTCGTCCCTCTCACTTGGGGATGCTGCAAGTTTCCCGCCTGGAGAGCTGCTTAATGGTGGGGATGGCGATGGCCATGGTGGTACTCAGAGAAATAGCAAGAATCATCAAGTCAGTCTGCCTCCGAGAAGGTGTCCAAACAGCACATGAGGGTGGAGGGGGTCACATTTACTGCTTCTCAGGAGAGCAGTGCTGTTTTTCCTGGTCCTGGCTGCCACCTCTTCACCTCTCACATCCATGGGGCCAGTCCTTTATTTCTGGTAACAGTGCAGAGATGGGACAACCCTGGCGAGCTGTATTAGTCCTGCTGGTTTCACGGCAAAGCCACCTGACTGGACATCAACTTGATTCAGGTAGTTTCATGGCTCCTCTAATCCACAGCATTTCTCCTGAGGGGCTGAGATGCTGGTCTAAGGAGCCATGCAGAGAGCAGTAATGAATCAATTTAGAGAATAATGATGCACCGAGCATGTCCGATGCTCGTAGGCAGTGAGCAGTTAAAGCCCCGAGGTCGTACAATTTTACTTGTCTCCCCTAACATCAGCAGATCTGACACGAGCAGGGAGCAAAGCCACTGAGCAAGAAAATGCCATCCTGGCAGCCCTTTTTCGGGGTAAAACTGTCATATATCTCACCCAAACAAAAGCGTGCGTAGTGTTTTTCATAGTCCCAGGACGAGCATAATAGTTGCTGGCAGCAGATCTACTTTCATCATTATCAAGGGCCTTGTGATTATGTGTGTTATTGGTTCCTGTTGAGACTGTTACAGTGAAAACCATTTGTGAAAAATTAAAATGAATAAAAGCTTAAAAACACAGTATCGTGTTTCTCTGCTGTCTCTTACAGAGTGAAATTAAACTATCTATGTAGGGGAGAAAGCTAAGAGCTCCTGTGAACAGGAACATTTACTTACATTGAGTGTTTACGTCTAATGAACGTGCTTTATCCCTGATAATCTACCTTGTTTGGGTCCAGGAGAGTTCAGTCATCACTTAAGCATGGAATGAGTTACAAACCCTTCTAGCAAAGAAACTCATGCTGGATTGAAGTGTGTGCACATGAGAAAAGCTTGCCTGTAGAGTGTATTGATCTTCTGGCAGGCTTTGGCATGTGTTAGAAAAGTAACAACTGAATTAGGAAAAAAAAATCATAAAGTGTCATTGGATGGGGCTTGTCTGGACCAGCTTTCCTCATTTTGACCTTAACTGATCAGAGGTAGTGTGAGTTGGTATGGAGGTAAGTGAGATGAAGAACCAGTCTCACTCAGAGAGGGTGTTCAGGAAAAGATCTAGTAGATATATCTCATATTGTGGAGTCTGAAAAGGCCTATGACCTCAGAAGGTGCAATGTCGGGGGTAAAAATCAAGAGGAGAGAAGTAAACTCAAGATGGTCTTTACATTTACACTTTTGTTCAGGATCAGTCAGCAAATGGCCTATAGGATCAAGGGAAATTTCAGGATGGACTTTCTCCTTCCCAGTCTCAAAGGGATAAAACTAGAGAAGGACATGAAGTGACAAAGACATTTTTATTTCTTCTTGTTTTCCCATCACTGATCTCCTGGAGGATGACGCCAGTTACTTATTCCTCTTTCTTAAACCCTCACCTTAGTGGTTCTAACAGTGTTAGAAGGTCCTCACCCTGCTAAGAATGCACCTGAGGCAAACTCATTTGTCAGGAGTCCTTTGTCACAGTGCCCCAACACACAGTTTTATCACTCCATTTTCCTGTCTGGGCTCACTGGGCTACTCAGGATGGCAGAGCCTGATCAGTGAGGGTGACATGGCTGAGATGGCACCTGGTAAGACTGCAGTGATGCTGGCTGCTTGGGGAAGGAATCCAGAAAAGGCATTTGGGATAATTTTTGAGCTCAACCTTTTGATGATGGAGTTTGCCAGCTGAGGGCACAGTTCAGCAGCCCACATGGTGCCAGCAGGAAGCCTGAGCCCCTGCCCTGAGGGAAGGATGCACAGTGGGCTGGTTAGCTACTGCCAGGCTTTCTAGTCTGTGCCTAATACTCCAGGAAGAGTTTGGCTGCTGCCTTATTCGGTAACATTTGTCAACTTTGGTAATGTATCACAAGGGCTGCAGCACTCATCGTACCTTCTTTTGCTCTCCAGCTTCTATTCCTTTCCCCACATCCTGATATGGGGGAGAATTTCTGTTTTATCTGCATTGCTGGGAAGGCAGCAGTTCTGATCTGCAGTGTCTGACACATTTGTTTATTTAAGCATATGTTGATAAAAACATCATGGTCATAATCATAGTGCAATACAAGGCCAGCTACACAAAAGGGGCCATTTTATAGTAAATCCAGCCCCCCATTTGTGCCCATAGCTCACAGGATTCCTGCAGGGAGATCTCAAGACAGAAGTTATCAGTAGACAGAAGTTATCTGTCTCGAGACGGAAGGCTCCTCCTCTACAGATTTCATAGCAGTTAAGCAAGCATGGGTAAATGAGCATTTTGTAAGACAAAACCCATCTAACATCTAGGAGAGATACCTCCTGTAGGAAATAGCAGAACAGTATGAGGAATGGTGCAACAGCTATTTCACTCTACCAGAAGTACCACTGACAGTGGCCAAGAGGAATAAAAAACAGGAAGAAAAGCAAAATAAAAAAGTATGGCCAATAAGTCAGGTTAAAGAGACATGACTCTACAGAACTACAAATCACAAATACATACCATTAACAGCCTGGAAAAAATGTCTTGACCACCAGGTGCCCTCCTCCTGCAGGCCACTGCATACGATAGGACAGCTGTTAACCCAAATTGCTTCCACGTGAAGAAAGGGAATGTTTCATCCAACCAATTGGAAAGTGGGGCACAAAGGGATTACAGGCGTTCCCAGAAATGCTCTGGAAGCTGAGTTGGCTTCTGAGGAGCCTTGAGGCTGCATCTGTGAGCCTTACCTTAGTGAGGAACATCACGTGGCATTACCCAGTAAGCTAGATGGTGATTTTAATGCAGAAAGATAATCTTTTTTTCTTAACAATTGATACAGAAAGAAAGAGATTTTTTTACCTTTTTCTCTCTGCTACACAAGAACTTCATTTCAACTCTAATTTTTCCTTGAACAGAATTTGTGAGGCTGCAGGCTGACCCAAAAGCCCTCAGCAAGCAGAAGAAAAATGCTGGTGCCAACAGCTCCACGGCAGCTCAGCAGTGCGCTGAGCAGCCAGAGCGTCTGAGAGCCAATTTGGGAGCCCGTTGCTGCTCATCTTCACGACCTAATTGGCAGAAAACTCTGTAATTGCTACGAGTCAACAACTCCAAGAGTTCAACACAGAAATCAAGCAGAGGGGCAAATGAGAGGGCTGTACGTGACAGGTATACACTTCTAGCACAAGAGTCAAAGGCTGGGCATCTCTCAGCAAAGGAACTCTAAGGCAAGTTCCCAACACATGCACATAACCTGCTGCATGCAAATGTACCAAGCTCAGTGAAAATACCGACGAGCAGGGAGCTAGGCATGTATTTAACTCCTGGCATGGGAAGGCAGCTTTTCCATAGCTAGCTTTCGTGTGTAAGGAATGGATGAGACACACCGAGGTCGTGAGGACAGGAGTAGCTTCTCACTGCTCAGAAGCAGAAAGCAGGTTTCCAGCTCTGCTGTATGCCCATCTGCAGGGCCAAGAAGGTTTCTATCCTCATCCAAACCTTGAGGAAAACCTCTCAGTGAAGTGCACAAGGAACATCCGAAGTTTCTTTCTTTCGATCCACGTGACCCGCCTGTACGGCCTCCTGCCCGTGCCCTCACACATTTCCTCTGCTGCACCGTGTTGTCTCCCACTTCTCTGCAGACTCACAGGAGAGCAGCCAAAACACCGAGCAGAGTCATTTCAAAGCAGGAGTGCCAGCCTGCCCCATAAATAATGCATGGAGATCTTTTGTAGTGGTGAATTTTGTTTTTGAATCATCAACAGTGTTATCCTTCCCATTCCTGCCTTCTGCTGCAGCCTTCCAGTAACCCTCCTAGAACTGAAGTTATGTAAATAGCAGTTTTAAGGTCTCCTTTTTTTTTTTCCTATGGGTTTAGCAACCCACTGAACGAGTCCTGCTACTCGTTGACTTCACAGATGAGTAGATCTCTTTTTCCAGGGAACAGACAGCTGTGGAGATTGTGCTCAAAGACAGTAAGTAGAGGCCTTGAATTATAACAGTGCTGCAGAGCTCAGTGCAAAAGGACATTAAATACAGGGGGGTTTAAGTAAACAGGCCTGCATCCAAAAAAAGTCTAACCTTGACCATCTGTTTTTCCACTTCAAGGGGGAAAAAAAGCCAAAGGCTTCAAATACTGGCAAGTCAGAAGTAGAAATTCAAAAATCAAATCAGATATTTTCCTATAAGCCAAAATCTAATTACATCCAATCACTGTCTTAGCTATAGCACGCTATACCAGTACAGTGGGGTATGAAAAATTGTCATGTTTGTGCAGTTCTCTTCCTTAAAACAAACACAAAATATAAGACTTGTAAATTTAAGAGCTATCGGCCCATTAATTTGTTTGCTTTGCTCATGGAGACAGAGAGCCTGCTGCAAATGTTGTTCCAGCTAGGAAAAAAAAAAGTGATTACTTCAGAAGTTCAAATGCGGGGTTGAATATTGCACTTCCATGTCTGAAAGGTCCCCAGAGTGAGAGAAATAAACAGCTCATCATAAAGTCTGAACTGTGGCTCAGCGCATTTGTAATTGTACCAAGCGTGCTAATGGCCCTGAAGCAGAGACTAAGCGCAGGAGAAAGCACCCATGCCTTCTGCACAAACACATAAACAGATACTAAATGCTAAGGAGATAATATTTTTAAAAATAATGCCCTGCAAATCTCCACCAGCTGAGTGATATCTATATAAAGATGCTTGCCAGATCCAAAAGCACCCAGAGGAGTATTTACTGTCACCTCCTTGAGTCCACCACTTTGGTCTTGCTGGCTGCCTGAGGCTGAGCACCGAGGCAATTCGATGCACCTGCCTTCTCAGAGCTCCACCGAGGTCACTGATGGCCAAAGGGATCCACTTTTTTCTCCTCCGTCAGTGCTGGCCATGGAGGGGGTGGGATGGAGAGCTGGGAGCATCACTGGCTGGCTGCCACACTCTGATGGCCACCACACAGCTCCTGGAGCCTCCCCGACCTCCCAGTGTGGAGCACTGGCAGCCTGGGGCCCGTGCACTGGTGATCTCTGTATCCTTCCTCTTCCATCTCCCTGCCCCTGGATTTTTATGTGGTCCAGGTGGGCACTTCCCCCTGAGCAGTGGGCACCCTAGTTTAGCTGAAGCCTCTGAGATCCCACAGTTACACGAACGAACAACGCGGCTGATCAGTCGTGCCTGCCTAATGTCTTGAAGGACTGGGCTTCACTAGCCCCGCTGCACTGTTCCGTTCCCCAGCAATACCACATGTTCTCAATAATTGCCAATATTTTTGCTACGTCCTGGTATTTTTTTCCCTGAACATTGTGTTCTTCCCGTCCATCCTGGGAACAGGTCAGCATCTGGGTTACCTGGATTCAATTGCTTTCAGCACATTCCTCCACTGACATTTCTATTCCCCCTCAATGACATTGGATCATTAGCGAGTCTGTTACTTGAATCATTAACCATTATTTATGCAGAAATCCAGTAGAACATTGTCAACTTGAAAAATCATGTTCCTAGATGAAAACATAAATTGTTGCTAAAGCTAAAAACATTGTCCAAGTTTTCAAGTTCCTGATGCACCTGCCAGTGAGCTGAGCAGACCCACGCCACCGCCTTGCTCACGTCTATTTGTGTTCTCCAACTCAGTCCTTGCCATCAGCGTTAGACTCTTCTTAGAAGGAAACACCAAAACATAATAAAACATAATTATTAGAATTGTGGAAGAAAAAGGTATATAAGATAAGTTTCCCTTTCTAACGACATAAACCTTCGTTATCACATATAGCTCTGCTTTCCTCAGGCATTTTCTAGCAGTGAGTCTCTCAGCCATGAAAGAACAAAGCTCCAAAGAACTGCAGTTGAAAGTGTGCCAAGCTCTATTGACAAGAAAGCACCAAGTCTTTGGAAGACCGTGAAACAGAAGCCTACAGAGAAAGAAATACATTATATATAAGAACATGCTCTAGAAAATACCCAAAGGGAAAACTGGCTAGCCCTAAACAACCGTGACAGAGACTTCCAGTCTCAGCGCTCACATTTCTGTTGAAATCTGGTAGTTCATATTCTTGAGTAATCTTGTATGCGCCTTAATTTGGGGCAGACACATATATCTACGCTTTGGCTGCAAGTTCCTAACATTTCAGGTACCTAGTTCCACTAAGGAGCTTAAAAGCAAAGTGAAGGCATTGATTCGCGGTGGTTTAATCCATCCCAAAAGACCACTCCCAGCATCCCAAAACAACCTAAAATGACAATAGCAGAGTCATGCTTTTTCCAGCCAATAAAGAAAATAAGTGGTTTAAATTGGAGCAAAGCTACAAATGCCAGCATTTTAACTTGCAATAACATAAGGAGCACTTGTTTCCCAAGAAGATACATCAGTTTAACACAGCTTAATCACAGAATCATAGAATGGTTTAGTTTGGAAGGGACCTTGAAGATCATCTAGTTCCAACCCCCCTGCTGTGGGCAGGAACACCTCTCCCCCACTAGGTTGCTCAAAGTGCCATCCAACCCGGCCTTGTAAGGCCACCGTGATCTGCCTGGACCCTGTTTTCTCCATCCACAATCTTTTCAGTGCCCTAAAAGCAGACCCCTTTAAGGATACCCTAAGGAATAACCCCTTCCATACATGAAAGCCGCAGGCTGAGACAACTGTCAGCTTGTTCAGCTCCTCCCCACAACTCTCCCATCCTCAGTCTCCAGCTCTGCGTGACCAGTTTAATGGGCACTGACCCGAAGCCTGGCATCTTCACATTTCCTCAGACAGTCCTGATGGACAAATCTGAGCTGCTGAGTATAGAACCATCTGCTTATCTCTTCACTTACAAAAATTAATCTTTAAATGCTTCATCCCCAAATTTCTCCAAATTAAGAGCTCCAACTCAGCTTTTCTAAACATTTTTTGAAAGAATTGTCCCCAAGTATCAGGCTGGAGCCTTTTCTGTTCCTTTGAATGTCCCTAGCCACAGCATTACTTCCTTCAGCAGGGTGGGGAGGACACCTACGGGGGCCTATCAGTACAAATCTCTCTGGCTCACAAGCAGGATTTCCTAACACTCCTGCTGAGGTTCCCAGCTCACAGCACAGAGGGGCTGAGAGCTGAGCTACCCTTTATGTTCTTCTGGCTCTCGTCCTGCAGGACACCTTGTGAAAGAGGAGTCACTGGAGCTGTTCTCTGGCTCTAACTGTCCTAACCGCAGCCCAGCGACACTGTAAAATGAAGTGCCCCATGACTCTAAGTGATAAAATGCTGCTGGAAGCCACATTCAAATCATCCTTCCTGTTCTCATTGGTGCCTACATATTGTAAAGTCCCAAATAATTTTTCTTGAAATGCTGTTCGCAAAAATAGCATTTGGGTAGTTTGCACGCCACGTTTCCATCTGGAGCAGATCTTTATTTCAACAGTTCCAAACACACAGATACATAATGGAAAAATCTGTCATGGCTTGAATAATGGCACCGTCGAACACAGAGCAAACCTCACCAAGTGATGAATGCCAAAGAGGACTCAGCCCTCGAGCCCCAATTTGCAAAGCTGCGAAGCATGGATGTATGTTGTTTTAAGCAGGCTGCTATTACAGCACCTTGCAAGATTTACTGTTCATACTCTGAAGGCACAAATCGATTTCTGGGACGTGCAGAACTGAAACAATTGTTAGAGAAAGTATATCTAGAGTATTAGATCTGGAGCATCATATCTTGGCTCACCGTTCCACTCAGTTCATCTATCTAATCTCTCTGCCTTTGCGAGTATCCCACGCCCAGCTGCCCTGTCTTGTTTTTCAAGCAAAACTTCTTAAAGCACCTAAAAATTGAATTGATTTCTAAGATCACACCTAGGTCAATTGAGCTCCAGAACCATTTCCTTGGGAAACGTTTGAGAATGTGTGTGCAAACGGAGCATCTGCTTTTGTTTTATGCGGCACAAGCAAAGGCAATTCAACAAACTCCATCCACGACTACATCAAAATGCAATGAATGATGTGATGTGCAAGTAATTTTTGCCTGATTCATCAAACTAAATTCATCAGTAGCTGAACTCGGAGAAAGTCGATGGAGTCCTCTGACTATAGGCTGCAGGGGTCTTTGCAGTATCAGAGGATTCCTCATGCTCTGTCTACTGGAACAACCAAAGGCAACTCATCAAAAATCTCA
Source organism: Apaloderma vittatum (assembly GCF_000703405.1). Classification (NCBI taxonomy): domain Eukaryota; kingdom Metazoa; phylum Chordata; class Aves; order Trogoniformes; family Trogonidae; genus Apaloderma; species Apaloderma vittatum. The sequence goes on along the minus strand of NW_009702888.1, from coordinate 57,055 downwards.
GCTCTCTGGAGCTATCATCTTTTCAGATTTAATACAATTTCTGCACTGTTTCCTGCTCTAACTTCCAGCTACCGTGACTTAAAGTTTGAACACTGACACAAAATTCAGAGAACCAAAATGGATGTATTAATTTCATCTTGTGACTTTCATAAAAAATCCCATAATTTCTCCCACCGTGCTGGTGATTCTGGGCTCCTGTAATTGGCAGTGCAAGTAACCTGGCAGATCCTGTGACTGACAGTGAGGTTGTAATGCGGTGTTTTCCATGTCGTTTAATCACAGTCACACTGTCGAGATAATGTAGTAACAAACTGCATTTTAGGTCTGCTTTGTCTTGGCAAACAAACAAAACACCACCACTGTGTGGAATCATCCCAAATTCTGCACTGTGGCTCTCTCAAGATGACTGGGTGGCTTTGAGCAAATACAAGGCTGGGTTTTGATCAAAGGCTGCTGTGATTGCCCCTTTTAGAAAAGGCCAGATCATTGCCCTTCCTAAGGGGCCAAACCCAAGTTCTTCAGGCAAAAAAGCAACTGGGGGTCTCCGTTTGCACGGAGTATGGAGGCTGCGTATGCGTTCCTCCCGTTAACACACTGGTGTGGGCTCACAGAGACAACAGAGACTGGCAGAGCTGGTTTATTTCTGTATCTTCATGTATGTACAACTCTGCTTCCGCTTGGGCTTTGCATTCACTTTATTAAGGAGGAGTCCAAGGGCTGCTCTAGTCCCTGGGCATCGCTTGCTGAACACTTGGGGAAGTCACAAGAAAACGGCTGCTGACAGGCACTGGCCATTTGCCCCCTGCTCCCAGGTGTTCCTCACGGCTCAGTGCTCCAGAGCGAGTGGTCGCGTGCTCAGAGGTAAAAATAGAAGCTCCCACCAGTGCCACCAACCTCATTCTCCAGGGCAGAAGGCCAAGTGCTCAGTGTGGTGACAGCAGGACTCTGTTCTGCCCTGAGACTCTGCCTGCTGGTGGCCATTTTGTCCATGTCCCTCCCAGGTGCCATTCTAAGGGTGTACAAAATGGCGCTCAGTCTAGGGCACTCAAAATGGCTCTTGATCAGGGCATACAGCATGTCGCTGTGAGTTCTGGGCATCCAAATACAGACTTTGGAAGGCTGGCTCTCTTCACTGATTAACCGCTTCTCATCTTGTGCTTTAGGGAACTTCTGGGCCATGCCACACCTCGGGCACATTTCTGTGTATCAAAGATGCAGCTGGTATCAAACCCCACGGTGAGATTTGTCAGTGGGGCTGTTCTCCACAGAGCCAGGCTGTCACTCAGGCAGAAGTGGCTGGATGCTTCCTCCAGGCTGACTGGGAAGACTATATGGGCATCCAAAGAGCCAACTGTTTGCCAGTCTCAGCCAGAAAACTTCACGCTTGCTAATTCCACACTGAATTCGATTATTAAGTTCCCGGCCCGATGTATATGCGGCCTCCAGTGGCCTTCCAGGAATAAGCTGCAGGTCTAAATGGAAACTAATCTTGAGGAAACAATACAAAAATTGTGCTACATGCCACGCACAATGAAAATTTTAACTAGGCATGGTATAAATCAGACGTCAGGCCAAATAGAAAGCAGCTAAATGCATTTTCCCCAAGTTTAACATATTTGTCTTCCCAGCCTGTAGCTACTAGTTTGTTGGTTTTTTTCTCCAGTGTTGCAATATTTGCTCTTTGTTCTTACCGAGCTGGCCGGGGTCCATTACTCATTAAATCCAGTAAGGGCTTTCATTTACTTCCAGGTCCAGATCTTCTCAACAAATGTTTAAATAAGACTAACTCAAACTCTATCATAATAAAATTGTTTGTTTCTGTTATATATCTGTATGCAAAGGAAACAGCTAATTGTTTGCAATGAAGAAAGTTTTACATTTGCAACTTCTTTTTGTGGTTTTTTTTGGGGGGGGAGGGTTTGGTTTCTCACTGGGGTTTTTTTTGAACACAGTGAAGTATTCTCGATTTCCTACAATCCATTCTTCAGAATTATTTCATAAACTCAAAATCACAACCTTATTGGGCATGAAGTACTCTTCTGTTGCAGGCAATACGCAGCAGTCTGTTTAGACATAAAAGGTCATGTTATGATGAGTCTTGCAAGTCACATAGTATATCTAGTCTCTGAGCAGAAATTTATAACTTCCTTCTTTATGAATGTTCATAGAATAACCTTGATATTTCCTTACTGTTGCCTGTATTGGTATTGAAACTTGCTCATCTGGTTGTTTGGAGAAAGGACATATAACAAGCACAGTTCAGGAAAATACCTTAGGAATGTCGGCCAGAGTTTGAAGCAAAGCTTTTTCATTAGTTTCCAGGTAGGAAAATCAGAGATTTTATAAAATTGCTTTGAAGTGTAACACACAACTCTTTATTTCCTGTATAAATTATCCAAATTTTCACTAAACAGGCAATATTTAGACACTAATCTTTGACACTAGAAGTCATAGAGAGCTATGGGGAGTCAGTTAGCTCAGCCAGTTGAGCATGGTGCTAACAACGCCAAAGTCGCGGGTTCAATTCCTGTTCGGTCCCCATGTGTTGCCTGATCTAGTCGAGAGGTGGCGTCCCTGGCGGCAGGGAGGCTGGATTAAAATAATCTCTAAGGTCCCTTCCAGCTCAGGCCATTCTATGATGTCAATAGATTTCACCTTAAAACAATTGTAACTCGATGATTTTGTTATTTTCATATATGGATAACATGTTTGTTTCTACTCTATTCACCAGTGAGACATAGTGGTGTGCATACTTCTCATTAAAAGAATATTCCTCCATTGACAAGTTTGGAGGCCTGAGATGACAAAGAAAACATGACCTGTGCCCCAAAGCACCTGAGTGACAAAGCTGTATCACAGTTCCAGAATTCCTGGTTTCCAAATTCTTCTTCAGGCTTATCCTGTACTTAACTGCTGCAGATGACCTTTCCATGCTTTACCGTCTGCTATACATTCAACTCCCACGCACACCTGAGTAGCGAGATACAGGCAGTTTCTTAAGCAATTAAAAAGAAAAGGAAATAAACATCAGAGAAGTTAGACTTGTCATAACATAATTATTGTGTCTAGGGGGGAAAAAATACAGATCCCTAGTTTTACCTCACCTTTTTTATTTATTTCTATGGAAAGAATTCTGATGTAAAGAGAATCCGTCCTCTTGAAAAATGTCATTCTGTCCCCATATATAACACACAGACCAGTAAAACGAGGTTGGTGTATCAATATTTAGGAAAAAAAAACAGATATATTCAGTAACTGGTGCTGCAGGCACCATCTATCTTTAGTACCTTAATGTTTTTAAGATATGAAATACCTTCTGCACCACAAGAAGGCTAAGCTTCTCTTCATTATTTCACATGGTCAGTACTTAAACTATGGATAACATTTAATCTTGAAGACAACTCATGATCAGCTTGAGAAACACAAATTATAGGGTCAAATTTCTTTAAGCCTTAGTTCCCTATTCTGTATTTCTAGGGACAGGGCGCAGGGGCTTTGCTCTCCCCAGGAAAACTCTTTACTGTACAGTAAGGGAACAGTAGGAAATCCAAAAGGCAGTTATTTTAGACACACGCAGAGTAAACAAAGCACTGTGTCAGTGCAAAACAGGCCTGAGCCACCTTTTGTGGTTTCCAGAGAGTTCATGAAGAATCCCATGTGGGCACATACGGGTAGAATTTGGGCCACAGTGTTGAGAAAACATCTCTGATAATGATTGCAGCATGAACAGAAACATATGGAGCTCAAAGAATGCATTCAAAGAAGCCAGGCTGAACAAAAGGTCCATCATTTACTGGAGACTTTTCTGCAAAGAGCTATTGCATGGAAAACATAATGATGGATGTAGTGAATTGAAGCTTTAATAATGGACCCTAATGAACATCAGCAATGTTAATTATGGGGGTTTTTATCTGCTAGGAACAGGACTATGTTTACAGACAGATAGAGCAAGCGGATACTTGGGGTTCCTCTCTGTTCCTCTCTTGTTGATGTGTTGTGACTAGTCTTTTTGCTTTTGCTTTTGTTTCTTCTCTCCATCATCTTTAAACTCAACAGTGAACTGGAATTACTTGTTTCAAGGATCCAGTTGCCTCCCCTTGGCCAGAGATGGAGTGGATGAGACGTGTCTGAAGCAAGTAGGCACTGGTAAACTTTACCATGTGCTTCAGTCTCCTCAAGAACGACGAGAAAGATTAAATTTTCCAACAGTCTGCTTGTGTTTCTTATTCCTTCCCTCAGAGGTTTAGGGAAGGAAGTTAGTAACTTCAACTTCTTTTCTAGCCACATACATAGAAAACGCAAAATAAGCACATAAACTCGTCCATAATGGGTTAGACCAAAGGCTGTTTGAGTGAGGGCTCCTTCTCCAGCAGTCAACAAATTATCATGAGCATTGAGGGAAAATTCCGTCTTTCCTTTGCCTGTGTGCAGACACAGAGACACTGAGTGCACACTCTGAACAGAGCCCCAAGGCCTGTTCAAGGCAGAGCCAGGCTCAGAAATTGGAAAATCACGGTATCTTTTGAGAAGTTTAGCAGACAGACCCATCTTGCTTCATCCATTGCTGTCAGAAATTATTTATTCAATATGTTTAGTGGAGCCAAAATTAGGCTAAATATTTTATACATATTATACATAAATATATATATTTGCAATTGATATTAGTTTCCTAGCTCTATTTAACATTAGCTGCGAAGAACACTCTTTAAGTGAGTGCTGCCTTTCTCTTTGGCTAGTAAAAGCACCCGCAGATTAGCTTGCCTTTAATTTTCAGATTAGCAAGTGCCAGTTTGCGAATGATGCTTCCAGCTCTTCCGCATTTTCTTTACGAACAAGCAGAGCACAGAGCCTCCCTGAGACCTTCCATGTTCTGCACAGCCCCAGCTGAGGAGCACGGGGATTATTCACAATCACCTCTTCTATCTGCATTTCACTGTACATCTCTCAAAAGCACGTTCTGGAAAGCTTGGAAAATTCACATGCCATGCCTGATGAGAGTGGGGAAAATAATCTCTCCCTTTGCATCAGTGCACTCAACATCTCTGTGCTCCTCATTTCAAATCCTGTTGCTAACACTGCTGTGCTGGCTTTGTCTGCTACACTGCCCTCATTCAAAATGATTGCAGCCTTCACTCACCATGCCCAGCACAGAAATCCTTAAGAGGCTGCATCTCTGGTTTCTCAGTCAGGAGCACCGATTTGCCAGGAACTCAGGCGGCAGAAGGCAGGTATCTTTTTTCCCCTCCACACTTGATCCCCTTTTCTCTTGCTCGCTGAATACTGGCCAGGGAAGGACTAAGCAGAACATTGTTTTAGACAAGGGGGTCTCATTCCTGCCAAGAGAGGCAAAGGCAAACTTTTATCCAAAGAAAAAATATCCTTTGTGCTTCTTTGCCTTGGGCAAGGCACAACAGCCTCAGAACCTTACTTCTCTTAAATTATCTTTAATGAAGGGCCAGCACAAGCCCCCTCCACAAGTCCCACTGCTACAGGAGGTCTCGTCTCTGGGTACCAGCCTGGGGCAGGTGAAGGAGAGGGCACAGAAACCACATTGCTGCTCTCGAGGGAAGAGCACGCACACTTTATAACTATTGCTTAGAAAATGGGGAATGGGTATTGAATGCTCATATCACCCAGGAGTTACCTACAGACTTGTTCCGGGCACAGAGAAATAACTGATTTCTAAATATGGGATTTCCATCTGGAGAGAGTATTCCATGAGGCTTTCAGAGTATTCACACAAAAAAATGTGCGAGGAACATCAGCCCATACACTGCACAGATTCAGATACTACTTAGCTTTGATGTTACCTAGCAGAAATCTTCATTACAAGCAAGATAAAATGTGTTCCCATTTGTCAGAATGAAATCCAGAGCCACGTCTTCAGAGAGTTATCCTGGACTGGGCATCTTTAGAGCTGACCACTTGCACCCCAGCTTGTGTACAAATGCCACGTGCCCCGGGCTACCTGCAGCAGCCCTGTGCTAAAAGGAAAGAGGAGATGGCTTGGTTTCAAAAGGTCATGAGGAACGCCTTGACTCTGCAGCAAAACAGTGCTGGGAGTGTGGTGTGGGAAAACAGACTTTCTGCTTTAAGGCCTCCTGCAATTAAATCCTTTTGTAAAAAACACAGTTGCTTCTCATAAATGGGCACTTGAGGGGGTTCTGACTTTAAATCAACTTCATGAGGAATAGTATGTTCAAACTATCTAGCTTAACGGTTTTTTCTTCATGCCATCCAGCAGTTAAAATGAGCTTTATCACAACCACCAAGTAAAGAATATGGGGTCCTTAAAAAAACCCCACAAAAATCACTGCAGTACTTTTAATTTCAAATAAGAGTGAGTTCAATTTTATACTTCAGCAAATAAGAATACATTCATAAATTTAACCCGAATTATTTTTGCATTGAAACTAGCATTTTTCTCTGTGGATTTTCCACCTAATTAAAGATCAGATATGTATTAATGCATTAGCACTATCATTTTTCAAACTAGTAAGAAAGCACACCATATACTATAATGCATCTTGCCCTTTTATTGTATTGTATTAAAGACAAAGAGGAGTACGCACAGAATAATCACCACCATCACAACCGTAAAGTTGCAGCGTCACTGTAATCCCTTTGGGAGTCAGAGAACATCCACTTGTCATTCAGCCCACCTTGTTTATCATAACAAGCTGCATATATCAAATCTCAACAGTGAGTAACCATTTAAAAAAAAAAAACAACAAACCCCACAGCCAAAAAAACAGTGCTGGCTAACAGGATTTCGCAAGATTCTTTAAGATACCAGCAGAATGAGCATGCACAGTAGCAATACTAAACCATAGACGTGTTGTCCCCTGAAAAGGTGAGCTGTGCCGGAAAATTCACAGGTTCAGTGCTGGAACACCATATCCTGGAAAAAGCCAACTCAAAATCCATGGATTAGTTTAGTTCAAATCTAAGTGGGTGTAAAGTAACCTAAGGTTGGTGTTTTGCAAAGGAGTTGTGTTAAACTATTGTGTCGTCCATAAAATACAACATAGTCTATGGCAAGAACCTTTATTGCTTCCCACCAGTCAGTTGCCCGTGCTACAGTGGAGTGTAGCTACTGGAAGCGATGTGTTGCTGTGTCATGCTGCTTCTATTCTACACAAACTAGGTCCTGATGACCGAGAAGGGTTTTTCTAGAATCCTACAAAGGGCAAAGCAAATTTCCTACTTGAAATGCAGGTTCAAGGAATCTTTTTCTTGCTGGGAACCACACACTTTTCAAACAGCTTTGGCAGAGTATACGGTAAATAATGACGGTAATCGTGTCATTGAGTATGACTGCACACAACATAATAATTTGGCAGTGGGTCACAGTTCCCCATTTCCCTGCGCCTAATGTGATAAAATGGGAGAGAAGCAGTTTGGAAACATACAGAAAGCTACCATCGTAACTTACTGGGCAGCTTGGTAGCAAAATATCAGCCACTTTATGGGAAGACATACATATTAATGACAGTTGGTAAAATGAATTTGAAAATCACTGCTGATGACACCACGCTCTTGTTTGTGTAGAAGGTTCTAGCCTGTACATAGATGCTGTTGCTGGTACACAGACCTCTACTGATTGTATTTGGGGGATGATATTTAAAGCCCTGTGAAAACTGTTATTATCTACAAGAACTTTCCACTGGGGTCATTATCTTCTCTCCTCTCCAAAATAAAGGAAGAAAGGAAAAAAAGGATTTTTTTCAAAGAGTAATAAGGTGCAATCTTGACTACTACTACTACTACTACTACTACTACACTGGTTAAAATGTTTTGTTCTCTCTTGTCTTACACGGAATATTAATAGTACCAGCATTGTAACCCACCATTATGGAGTGTAAGATCCATGCAAGAACTGTGGCCCATTTTGGAAGAACTTAAACATTTCTCAAAATACAGTTTGCAGGAGACTCCTGGGCATGCAGGCGTTTTGTAGGCTCTCTGCCAAAACTCTCTGTAGAGGCCAGTTTGAGTGGTTCAATCCAGTATGTGATTTGCTTAATGAAAGACACTTCTCCAGAAGATTTTGGCAGACACAATCAGCCAAATTGCCATGCAGTATTCATGTGATTACAAATGTTACTGATCACATTAGATGCTTAATAAATCTCTCCAAAAAGATCACAGCTACTGTGTGGCTCTGAAGAAATTAAAATTGTGATACAGATTAATGTGTTTACTGTACGCTGGACTATTCATACAACTGGAAACAAATACCTTCCTTGGACTGCCAAGCAGTCAGTGACAACTATTAATTTCTATATAAAGCCATGGCTGCTTGTTTGCAAATGTTTAGCTACGCACCATTGCAAAGTCGCTTCCTTTTCATGTTAGGGATACAGTCTACCACAAATAAAGGATTTGACTCCACTGACTTTCACAGATTTATGGCAATTCACATGTGCTGAGGGGTTGGCCTGACAATTTTTGGCTTGAAATACCAGAAAAGCGAGAATCTATCCTTGCATAAAACCCACGAGCGAGACTTTGGCACTGTTTCTTCTGTTGACATTTCAGCAGATGCAATATTGCACATAGTAATGATAAAACACATCAAAGCAAAAAATCATCTAACTGAGCTGTACCTGTTTGGATAAAAATTGTCTTCTTCATGGTGTGGCACAACTTGCACTCTGGATCTTCCTGTAATTTATTAAACAGCATTTTTAAAATGAATAAATGTTCATTGGCCAAATCCCAGTGCTCATTTCAGTGTACTGCATGAAAGCAATCACATAGGCCTCTCTTTTCCGCTCTCAGGAGGAGGGTTTCTGTCTGAAAAAAAAACCAACCATGAAATCAAAGAACTGAATATATCACTTTAGAGGAGTATATAGTTGATTAGACCTAATCCCTCTGCACAGCTGTAGCCAAGGTGCTTTGCTGAGTGAAAAATCATAGTTATTAGTGCTGGTTTTCATCCAGAAAAAATGATGAAATAAGTATATTCAGCATTGAGATGCATGGAGAGTATTTTTATAGTTTAAATGTTTTCATTTTCACAGTTAACTTCTAGGGAGTAGGCTGTCAAAATTATTAAAGTGTCTTTTATAAATGCTGAGAAAAATTCCACTTTCCACTGCACTGCTCTTAATTCCTCCGCAGTGATTGATAGCTTCCTGTTGACGATGTCTTCAGCACGGTATAATTTAATTGCACCAGACAGCATGTGCTGAGGAGCCAGTTGTTTTCTCAGTTACACCGCTGTTTCTCTAGAACAACTCTGAGTTCAATCCAGCTGTCAGTCTAACCTTGTTGTCTGAAACTCATAATCTTTCAGGGCAGATCTAGACTTGAGTTTTTGGCTCCTATTTTAACCTGAGTTAATTTACCGACAGTTGCCTTATTACCAACTCTATTTGGAGCCATGGTCCCAGAACTCCATCAAAGCTTAAAACCCATGCTTTGTATACATCATTTAAAATTACTTGCTCTTGCTTTTGGAGTACCTTAGTGGAAAAGCATTTCCAAGCTTTTTTTTCTTTGCACCCAAGAGAAAAAAAAAATCAGATCCTCAGGTATTTAAGCATCATTTATTTAATTGTGATCAAATAAATTAAATGTTTTATGAGTCCTAGTCTCACTTTTTGAGAAAAAAAGGCCGAATTGGCGATTTTTGAATGCCAACAAGCTGTCACTGTTACCACAAATCCTGCCTAGGCATCACTCATGACTATTTACAGGCAGGAAGAGCAGCTCTGGGAGCTCTCAAGTGTAAACTGGAAGACTATGAACGAGAAGCATCAATTACAAAAATTAATTTCAGCCCTGCGGGCATTGGCTTAGGAAGTCTCTTATAAGAACAGTCTTGCATGGGGCTTGCCCTTGTAACAACAACTTTCAAGACTCGGGATTTTTTGAATGAAGTTATCTGCATGTAAAACTTGAGAAATTATAGTTGGTCAGCACGAGCTGAACAGTCGTGATTGAGGGAGGATATGGAGGCTGTATCCTTCAGAGAATAGAGCACCACAGTGTGCCATTTGTAGGGGAATGGCCACGGCATTTCTCTTTGGTATCTCTGCGTCATTTAATAATTTGTATTTAACTAAAGCATCTCTTCAAGTAAGGCCTTCGGAGTCTCAACCCAAAGGCTGGAAAAGATGGATAGTACTACTAGTATTAACTCTGACAGCTGTCAAAGGGTAGGTGATTTAGATAACAGGTTACATTTGCTTTGAGGATGCGCTGTTCCCATGCCTCTTGCTCTGGAGCTGTCTGAATCAGAGCCTTGGCATCTCAGGCCTGTCCAAGTACTCACAGAAACAGAAGCTCATCTTGTGGTGCTCTGGGACTAGCTTCTCCCTTTAGAATCATAGAATCATAGAATGGCACAGGCTGGAAGGGACCTTAGAGATCATCTAGTCCAACCTCCCTGTTTTGGGCAGGGACGCCACCTTCTGCCTCACCTCTTACAAGACAGCATTGCTCTCTTATGGGTTGTATTCTCACCCCACTCTCCAAATAGAAGAGCCGACACGGATACTTACCTCTGTAAGTGGGGTTAAGGAATTATGCTGCCTCTACTGCATTCAAAAAAGTCTTCCCAGGGCAGTTTAGACAGAAATTTAGTACCTCCTTTAACTTCCCACGTAAAGCCTGGAGACAGTTGAAGAACCAACACAGCTGCGATTGCACATGGTCTAGCCATGCCATGTGTAGGTACAAAAAAATTTCAGCTGAAACTAATCCAAAAATCCTTTACCTGCCTGAGGTAAAGCCCCTCTATTCATAGTCTGATGCTTAAGAGTTATTTAGTGCTCTAGTGCACGGGAAACTTTTGCAATGTAACCCATACTGCAAGCAGAGCTCTGCCCTAATCAGTTTGCTATTGATAGCTCAAGAAAGCTAAAGTCACTCCAGCGTTACTGTGCTGGGCCCTACATGATTGCCCAAGGTCACAAGAAACCAAAGGCAAAGCAACGTAATTGCCTTTCTGTGTCATAGTTTGAGACACATAATTGATTTACATCTCTTTGGCTGATTCTGCTGCGAATGACAATTTGAGCAGAGCATGACTTCAGAGGAACGTGGAGCCCTTCTCACTTACCGATGGACAGCCCTGGCCACAGGCACTGAGTGGGCACCTGAACAGACTGGGAGATGTGGCTGTGAACTGGTTTCACTCCCCACAAGTTGCTCTACTATCATGTTGCCAGTGTTAATGTTAGGGAAGGAGAGGCAGGACAAGACATACATGAGGAGGGCTTTATAAGAGGCGAGAAGCCTCCTTCTCCTTGCAAACTTCAGACAGCGACAGGGAACCACTGTGCTAAGTCGTACCCCAGTCAGTGCTGGTGTGTATTTATGAACCCAGATATGTATGCATTGGTAAAATCGATCCATGAGCAAGGAATACATGTCCTTCCCTTTCCCTTCCCTTTCCTTTTCCTCCCTTTCCCTGCCCTGCCTGCCACCTTCTTGCGCTCCAGTTCACTTTTGGCTCCTGCCCAGGCTACTGTCAGTACACGGCGCAGAGGCAACATTGTGAGATCAGACTAAATCATCTTTCTTGTTCTTCTCTCCCTTCATACATCTTCTTTCCTTCTCTATTTGATGCAGGGACTGTCTAGGATAATTCTTTATCTTGTTATGCAAGAAGTCAGACTAGATTATCTTTAATGAAGCTCTCTAGCCTGTGAAAAATAATCTGTACTTGGTACAATCCTATTTGCTGAAATGGAAATGAGTCAGCAGAGATGTCATGCCTGCTCTACATAGGCAGGCAGACCTGGCCACTTGGAGATAAAGGCTAAGTAAAAGCATTTCTATAGGAGCACACATACCCGTGTGTCTAGATTATACGCCGTCTTCTTTAAATCCTGCAACGCCCTCTGCATGAACTCGAACGCATGGCAGTCAACGCAGGGACGACCTGGAAAAAGGTACAGAAAAAGACATCAAGTGTCACAGCACGAAATCTGGAATAGAAGTACAGAGGGGAAATACTCAGGCACCTTGTAAAGCCAGGAGAGAACCCATTTCACCAGGCACCCACACCCGCACGGGTACAAAGTTCGGGCTGCCGGTGGACAGAGCTGTGTCTCTCCCTGTGCGGACGAGTGAGGATCAGCAAAAACACAAGAGCCTTTTGCTGTCTGTGTCTTTCTGCCCAGGCTTGAGTCTGCCCGCTGTGGTGTGTTTTCAGCCCCTAGACTCTCCCCTTAACACTGAAGTCCTTAACCCTCCTCAGGCACCACTTAATTCTCAGCCGACAAGCTGAAAATTGCCGTTTGCAGTGGTTCAGAAATCAGACAGGCAGGATTGTTTTTACAGGAGCTTTTACAGAGAAGCTTGGCAAGGGACAGTGCCAGATCTGTATTTGCTTCCTTTCACCTGCTGCTGTATTTTTTCTTCTGCCAGGAATGCAAAGCATCCCACTGACTCTGCAGCTGGTGCCAGTGTGTGTGCACAGAGGGGCAGGGCAGGCAAAAGGCAGAAAAGAGGAGAGAAGAGAAGGAAGAGGAGGGGACTTGACAACAAATAAAACGGCTCACTTCTGGACCTGGGCATTTCTGCTCCGCCAGGATTCACCCTGCACTCATCTCAGGCCCTTTTTTTCAGTCACAGAGTTAATGAAGCATAGGTTTTCAAAAGAAGAAATTGCAGATACAGGCAGAGATGAAGGGGAAATGGGGAGACAGGACATTTTGGGGGGAGTGTTGAAATCCTTGTCCACAGGCAGCCACTTGTGCTGCTCTGGCAAAGCAAAGAGGGTGCAAAGCTGCTGCTGAGATAGCTGGGGAGCTGCCCGGAGCCCGGGACCTGCCGTGCAGCAGAGCAGCACCCTGTGCCTGACACTCTGCTGCTAACACAGACTTTTGAGTTGGGGCTGATGGAAGGCAGCGTGCTTCTCGGTCCCCAGCAAGCCCCTTGGGGCCTTTGACCTTTTCGGGAGGTGTTTCTCTCTCATCCATCCTCCTTCATATCCCCTGCATGCAGTAACATCTCAGGGACACTCAGGGATCAAGTCAGGGATTTAATTCCAGGGATTTGGGGAGACACCAAGTCCCCAAGTCTATAAGAACAGCATCACTCACAGAGACTCTCTCTCCAAGTCCAAGAGGCGTAGCTACAGGATGTTTTTGAGCACATTTTCAAGACACTTAACCCTCTCCTGTTTTCAGTATTTCAGTAATTTAATTGTTTTCACTTCAGATTATGGAACAGAGCCCTTAGAAGGAACTTCTATCCTCAGTCTGCTGTCAGCAAATCCATCACTCACTTGGTGCCATGGCCTGCTCCCTCTCCCTGCTGTCATCTTCTCAGAAAGCACCCTGTCCTGGCTCCAAATGGGTGAACTGCTGCATATCATGAAGTGTTTGTCACTAAAGTGTCCTCAGAATCAGAACTTGTTGGAGAAAAAACAAACTACAGGTCACAAATTGACGTCTCCTGATCGGGCAGTGTGGAGAAAGCATCTCTGAGGAGAGACATGAACTCCATAGTCAGCCACTGCCTGCCTCCCAGCAAGTCTTCCCAGGCCCTCATGAAGGACACGGCCATGTAGGATCACTCACTGGTATTTATAGCAGCCAAGTGTTTCTGCGTGGACAGGGAGGTACTAGTGGAAGAGCACAACCGTGCCAAGTGTTTTTTTCACTTCTGCCACCCCTGTGAAAGCAGCTGCTTCGGCATCAAAGCAGCTTCTGCAGGAAAATGGTGACGGCACTGAGGACACCTGCATGTGCAGGTCTGCATGCCCTGGATCAGCACATGCAAAGCTCCCAGCACGGTATTGGTCTTCAAAGACACAGTGCAGATGCAGACAGTTTCACCACATAAGGGGCCATTCTGTCCGAATACAGTTTCCTGGGCTGTCCTCCTCGGCGGAGGCACAGCAGGCAGGAGAGCACCCCTGCCTGCTGGGTGCCACCAGGCCGGCAGTGCTAGCAGTGGGAAAGCTCATGTGATTCCTCTACCAGCTATGTCCCAGGATGGGCTGCATCCTTCTGACTTCCAGCCATGCAGAGAAGACTCACTGAAGCAGCACCATTGGCAGATGAGAGGGAGCTGTACCTGGGAGAGGGTGACAAGCAGCTGGGGAGGTGGCTGGCTATAAACTCTTCCATCCTTGCAGCCCTGCAGAGTGCATGTCTGGTCAGCACCTCGGGGACTGAACTAGAGCAGCGCTGATCTCTCTGTCAGGTATCTTGCACTAGCACAGAGCAACTTGAGCACAGTTCTCCACATATAATCAAGGCAATACCCCACTGCCTGGAAAGCCTAGAGCTGCAGCAGAGCTGCCCAAGTCCTCACTCTAACCGGGCTATTACACCAGCCAGACTCACAGTCACCAATAGCAGGTACTTAAGGAAGTTACAAGAATAAACCTCTAGCAATGTTCTTCTAGCCTACCAAGAGGCTGGAGGATGTCCTGAGTCTGGATTGTGTCTCTACATCTGATAAGCCCTCCATGAATTTTTCTCACATTAGTTTTCATTATTGCTTCCTGAACCCATGTACACTTTTGGCATCTGCGGCATCCTGTGGCAATGAGTTCCACAGCTCATGAACAGAATGCTCTGAAGCTAACATCTGCTGCTTTCATTTCCTGCTTTTAATTTTTTCAGTGGAAGAGACAGTGGTTTAATATTCACCACCTTTGTCCCACTTACGACTTTGCTGCTTTCCATGACTCCTTGCCTCAGTGTCTCCTTTCCCAAACTGAAGAGCTGGGCTGGTAAACTGGCCTGTCTCACTGGACTTAACCTCTCTTCAAGTTCACAGTATTTTCAGCAGAAAGCCTGTTGGCATTTCCCCAACATAATGATGTGTAAGGGCTTATTTTCACAAAGGTTTTAAATAAATCTAAATACGTGCTGTTGCAAATAGGAGCAAACCCACCCTGCTTTCTGTCCTTGGCTATGTGTTCCCACACATTCCTTCACTCACAGCAGGAGTGACCATGCAGTTGCTTGGTAAGCTGGATCACTGATTATTTTTTTTCCTCCAGATCAGATCCTGAATGTCCAAGCTCTAGGGCCAGAAGAAGAAATAGGGCATGGAGAGGAGGCCAGGTTAAGAGGAAGGGAAGTGCAGAGGCAGCATGGGTTTACATCATCTTAAAGCAATCATGAAACCAAACCTTAAGTCACATCAGAGCAAAGTACAGCAGAGTGCTATTAATTCCTTGCTGACAGCTGGGAACAGGGTATCATTCATTGGGAGACTTAACAGGTTTGTGGATTAACATAATGAGAATTATCAAGAGTCAGCTGTAATTTTTTAAATGAGTCCTGTCAGCATGAAGACTGTGTCTTTGTGTGTTTGGGGAGAAGTGGGGGAGGAGAGCTTAAAATATGCTTCTTGGCTTCTTTTTGTTGAAAAACTGGAACTGAAAGCACTGTGGAAGTCTGATTTACTTTCCCTTGCATGCACATGGCGTTTACTCCTTGTATTTCATGCACCTTGGCTAATGAAAACAGACTGACCAGCTTCTGTTCTTCAAATTCCACATTTTGGTTTTCACAGTGGGTGATCTGGACTATAAATGTAATGGGAGGCTGGGGAAATTACTTTAGTCTGTTTAGTGATTGCACTGAACTTTAAAGAAAATAATCAGCAAATATTAGTAACACTACTCCATACTTGAACAGTCTTTTGCATACGCAAAGTGCTGTGTATAAAGTATAATGACACAATTAATCTCTGCTAATTAGCATTATTCATAAAAAGCTGGGCCTGGCTCTCTGTCTGGCAGAAAGGATGCCAAGCAGAGAGCAGGTGATGGCACCCCAAGCCAGATACCACACAGGGTAGGATCTCTCTGCAATGCTAAGAACTTTGAATCCCTCTCATGCTTCTCTCCTGTGACCCCTGCACCTCACACACTTGCACCAAAGCACTGGTGCCCCTCTCCTGCTCATGGTGCTGCAGGAGAGACACATTTTTCTCACCAAGTTGGAGAGAGAGGCTGCAGTGCTCTGCAGTCCCTGAGGGGTTGTTTCTGCTCAAGGCATGTTCCCAGCACCAGGTTGCACAACTGGGAACAGAGGAAAGCACTGAGAGCATCACTGGTCTGCCCTGCAGAAGGACACTTGATATGGTCCATGTACATCGTAGATCCTTCTCAAGAATGTGTAGTAGAGCCCTCTTTTTCTCCCTGGGTCATCCAGGATCACACAGCCACCATTTTACCTGGGCTGCCGTTATGGACTTAAGCCCCAGCAACAGGGAACCTGTGCACACATGCTGCAGCTAGCACTGACCCCAAAACAGGTCAGTGCTCAGGAGGATCAGCTCCTCGATCAGAAATAGCCAGTGGTTCTGCCACCAAGCAGGAAAAGATCCAGGAGTGTCTGTACTACGTCACATCAAAGGTCTGCCTGGCCCAGTGTTCTATCTCCTATGAGCTCCGTCTCTTACAGTACATTAAATGTGCCTAGGACTGTCCCCGAGCTTTGAGAGCAGCTGGCATGGGACAGCTCAGCTCTAGAGCAGTAAACTGTCTTCCAGCTTGGCAAATAGCCTCCTGTCACAGACTAAAGTGTGCCAGGGACCATCCTAGCAGGTTACTAGTACAGTCACAACCCCAAGCCAGGAAACATCTGTGGGTACCGGTCATAGATGTGACGTTCATGGCCAACGATAGATGCCCATGAAAGACCAGGAGAGCAGGGTGAGTACAGAGGGCTCCTGAGCCAGAAGAACTGCTGCTGTATCTAATAGCTTTTTTTTTTCCCTTGAATTTACCTTATCAGTTCCGCAATCTCACACAAAATTTTAGCATTCACAGTACCCTAAGGGAGGAGTTCCACAAGTTAACTATCAGGAAGAACCCTGATATAAGAAGCTCTTTTATAAAAACAGAAGAGCAAAGGAAAGTACCTGGAGCACTTAACAGCACTCTCAACAAGTGTCTGATTAGGAGCATCTGAGTTCCTTGTCACTTTAAAATTCTGTTCCTACAGCAGCATGAAACAATTTATAATTCATGATCAGGGGAGAATCTTCCTCCTGGCCTAGCCTCGGGCATAAATACCCTCACAAATTGTAGCAATGCCCCCAGCCTCCATTGCTCAGGACAGAGCAGCACGTCTCTGCAGAAACACTGGCGACACAAACACTGCCCTTCATTCCTCACCATCACATCTTACTCCAGGAATAAGGTAAGACAAGGAATCTTCCTTAAGGGCTCTTCAGGGAACTTAGTAGCACAGCCAGAGGCTATCAAAAAGATAAGTTCCCCAGACCGGGGTCAGAGACCCTGGCCAAGAGTTTTGTTCTACAGATAAAACAGGAGTTTCCACTACACAAGCACAACAAAGAACCACTATATACTTTTTTCCAAAAACCATGTTGACTTGCCTCTGATAATGTAGACAAGAAAAGGGCACACGTAATTTATTTTTCAAGCTTGATTTTCTCCTTGAGGAAACAAAATGGACTACCTGCCACAAAACTTATTAAAATTAATTAATGCCTAGAAAATAGACACTCAAAATAGAGACAAGGTCTGTTTTAGAACAGACTAAAACTTCATACCAATAAAAAATAAAAAAAAGAAGAGAATGGAAAAAAAAAAGGAATTCAGCATGTAAGTCCTGTAGATGTAACTAACAGGTGTGTTTGAAAATTAGTAATGGAATTACAGGATAATAAAAGGCAGTGAGTAAATCAGTCCTTGTATTAAATATTTTGGTAGTAAAACCAAAACCAGCTGTGATACAAAGTAAGCATGACTAAGAACTGGAGATAGGTTTGTATGCAGTTACGTTCCTTTTTCTCTTTTCTCCCAATGGATATTTTAAGTTTCTAATGAGTGGCTACTTCTGACATGCTGTCACCAAAATACCCTGAGAACAGTGACTCCATCCCCTAATATCTTTGAACTATTGACTAATTTTGGAGCTGAGAAAGTTTAACTAAGGCTTGCTCAAAATGACAGAGAAAGCTAATATAGAGCTGTAATCCAAATTCAAAAGCTCTCAGCTCCATGGTGTGCTCAAGACAGTTTATCATATTCATTTATTTTTATATTTGCAGAATAGCAGCAAGATTTCAGAAATCTATATATGCTTTACTGTTTGGATAAATTTCCCCTATGTCAAGCTGTAGTAGTTGCAAGAATGTTGAACCTGACCTATTGTTCCAACCAAACACTAAAATAAACAAAATGCAATGCCCTAGCAGAAATAAAAAGAAATTTCTTTCTCACAATATCCATACTAGCAAGGATGTCATATACACTGTGGCAAATCTGGAAAGGAAACTCACGAGAAGCAGGTCTAAAAGACTTACAACCGAAGAGCTTTAAAACAAGCTCCAGTGAAAATTATAGTATGCAGTTAATATTTTTTCTGAAATAACTACTAACCCTTTGCTTGCTGGCTGTTTTTATAAGCATTGTTTTCATGTGCTTTGCTGACGTGTTACAAATTCGTTACTACTCCCTCGCTAATCAGGCAATGCAACGTTCCCCTGGAGCTTCAGGTCTGCATGAGTGCTGCGGCTTAAGTGGAGGAAAGAAAGCGGGAGGGCACGAGCATGCCCGGCAGGTACCTACTTTCTGCAGGAATGACACTCCCAGAGTCCTGGCTGGCCCCGACAAGCCTCACGCTCAGCAGGCCAACTACCGAGATGAAGGGGATCGCCACACGCATCACGCTCCAGACAGACGGCCACGCCATCCCTCTCATCAGTAATTCAAGCTATCTTGCCCGCCTGAAAAGAGGAGGAATAGTGAAAATCAGCAGTTTGATGCCAGCACGCTTCCCACAAATAAGTGGATGAGACGCGGTAAGCACAGACTCGCATCCACATGCAAACCCACACGCGTGCTTCACCGCGGCGACAGAGATGCACCCCAAGGACCAGTTTGCCAAGTACCTGATCTTTCTCTTCGCCCTTATGCCAGACCCTTGGAGCAGCTGTAGCGAGCAGGCGAGGCTCCAGCAGCAACTCTGAGCATGCGTCCCCTCTGCAATCCCCCTTCCCTGATCAGGGTCATTGCCATGGAGATTTGCTATAGCAACACTGAAAAATTGGAGCTGCCAAGTGGAGAAGAAGATTTAAAGGGACCACAATGTGGTGGATAGTCATTGCTGTACTCCTCCTCTGCCTCCACTCCTTGCAGGCCACATCCTCTCCTTGATGAACACTGGCTGCTGCCACCCACAGAGGAGAGTCTTTCGCAATTTTCCTGTTTTTTTCTTTTATTCCCTAAAGGAGCTGTGCTGAAATAGGCAGCTCCCACTTCGTGCTTTAGCTGTAACTCTTACAAGTTAAATCTCACTTAAAGTGAGGTTTTGTTCCAGCAGGTTTTAGATGAGATAAAAACTCAGAAGTTTGCTTGGAAAAATAAAGATGTAGGGCCTGTTGATGGCCCCCTGTACTCCGGAAAAGACTCCATTGTGGGCTTTGTTCAACTACATTGAAAACAAAGCCTTGTGGACACCAGAAACGTAGGTACATGAACCAACCAGAAATATGGATCCTGAACAGCATCACCCTTGATAACCTGATATCAGGGTAACCCTGATAACAGCCCAGCCAAAACCTACGCACTGCAAACATTTAAGGATGCTCACTTCAAGCTCAGCATTTGATCTGGGATTTTGCTAATAGGCTGTGCCCTGACAAAACTCAGGCATGAGACCTCCATGACACCTGCAAGTGCCTGGCTGAAATCAAGCATTCGGAAAGTGGAGATGAATCAAGCATTCAGAAAGAGGAGATGATACCTTTTGCAAAAGAGAGGGAGACACTCCCAATATCTGTTTGCCCCAGAGCATGGTTAAGGACTCAGCTTGCAACATAACTGTTCGATTCATGGCTTTGTCCTTCTCTTCACATGGCTCCACCTCCTCCCACTGGGGAACAGGCTCCAGCTTTCCTGGTCTGTACAGAATAACTGACCTGCCAGGTTGTGGGCATATCAGCTGCCCTGGGCTGAGACAAAATTTATCCCTGGCTTTTTTCAGCCCTAGGGTCTGTCACCGGCAATGTACTCTGTTTCTATTTTACTTCTTCTTGTGGCTTTCTCAGAATTACCTCTCACGACCCTCATTTCAATGTGTATGGTTTTTGGACCAGGTTAGTTTAAAAGTCATCTTAAAGGACTCTTAACCACTTTCTGGCAAAGTGGAATTCCCTTGTGCATGCAAGAGAAGACTCTGCAGGGTGTCAGCCCAGAGTTGTGGAAGCAATTCCTGCAAGAATGACACACCAACAAAACCAAGAAAACTTTGAGCCCCAAGTGCAACTGCAACTCAACCCCCCTTGCATGGAAGGTCCAAATGAAGGTCTTAGTCAATGGGTCTTCCTAAGGTGAGTCAGGGCACACATGTGCACCAAAATGGCTCCATTGACTCCATCAAAATCTGAGACCTAATCCAAGGTCTGAAGTCAGAAGCTTGAAATGAGGTTGTGTGAGATGTCCCAATTTAACACTGTTGTGTCTTTTCACAGGCCTCGGATGCCTGTTAAAGGAGCAGCTCTGCAGAAGCCAGGATATAATGGAACAACATTGTACCATTTGACTATACACTCATCCAGGGCTGGTCACATAGTCTAGCCCTGATCTGCAGTTTTAAATAACACCAAATGGAAATTCTGGCACAAAATCCAAACCTTACACTTCCATTCACCCTGGCATATGTATTTCTTGTGCATATTCTCATTATCGTCCCACAGCTATATCATACTTTTCATACATGATCTTCAAGAAGAGAACAGAAAGGAATTTCCTACAGAGGCAATAACCTTTAATGAGGTGGAAACCACTGTTTGTTCCAATATTTTTTCAAGGTATAAATTTTTCTAAAATTGTAACTATTTTGTAAAATGTTATTCATGATTGCTTGAATCTTTCAGTCAGTAGGTAAAACAAGCAGTACAATTCACAATGTAAGGAAAGGAACTTGACATCTCAGGGAGGAAGGACAACCACAGAAGTAAGCAGAGGTGTTACCCATCATAAACAACTGCAGAAAGTATAAAAGGGGACCAGAGCAGAGAACTTGGGAAATTTTGGTATAAAGAGAAGCTCAACATCCTGAAATGTGTCATGCCCAGGATGCCAAGACTCCAAGGATGCCTACACATGGGTTGGTGATATCTTTTTAGGGTCTATATATCACAGCACAGTTTTCCATAGTTGTGTATGCATCCAGTAAAGCTTCTCTGTGAAAGGAGGGACAGTCCTTGTCTTGGTTTCTGACTGCTCGACCACCCACTATCCAGACTTAACACCTTGATAGCACCACAGAAGGAGTCCTTGCTGAATTGGACTACTGCCTTCCAGTCAGCACAACACCACAGAACTTGCTTGTACTTGTGACAGTGGGAGGGATCTGCAGTAGAGTGCTCTCCATCCACCATCTAATAGGGTGGAAGGTGTTATTTCTGTGTTCCAGGACACTACAAAGCTTAAAATAATGTCCTTTTTTTTATTGCTTGGTGCCAATGTAAAACTGACATTGCACTTGCAGAGTAGGGCCAGTTTTTGTTAAATGCCAGGGTCTTTAAGAAGCATGAAAAGAGTTCCCAACTCCTCTTGCTAACAGAACTGTGTCGTCCAAGATGCAGTTCTCAATTCACAGGGAACAGGAACCAGCCTGCATGGAAATGTTCCATAAATCTGTGTTGTTTTATCACCTCCAGCAAAGCTGAAAAAGAGAGAAGCAGGAAAGCACTTGCATGACTTGCTTTGCTATCACATTCACTATTGCCTGCCACTATGACTAAGGGAGAGAAAATACTAAATTTACTTTGAAGGAGGAGAAAATTCCAAGAGATTCATAGAAGTCCATTTGCTACCTGAAGAATGTCATAGCAAAACCCAGAGCACTGTTGGAAATATTTATACTCTGTTTTCTTTTTCTAAAGAGACCCTATACCTGATTATAATTGGCTAACAAAAGAAGAGTTTCCTTCTAAATAATCAGAAACATCCAGACATTTATCGGGAAGATGATTCATGAGGATAGACATGTGATATCTCCCTCAGAAAATCTCGTATTGATGCCTAATTATCACAGGTAGTTAAAATCACTAGCATTAAAAGCCTGAGTTAGATACCTGTGCAAAAGGAAAGTGCAGGCAAAGGTCCTCATTTTAGAACTCCACTATTACAGTCATGAGTACACATGGAAAACAGAGTGGTTATTCCCAGTCTAAGATGAAGTACTAAATCATTGCCTCTTAACAAGACCATAAGCCCTTTGCTGAACTCAAACAGTGTCTAGTTACTGTCACTTGAATAAGAGTGGCAAGAAAATATAGGCACAACCCCAGAAAGGCCAAGAAGGAAAACCAGATGCAAAAGTAAGAAACACGAAGAATAGCAAGAAAGCATTCTTTAAACACATGAGGAATAAGGAAAACAAAAACCAAAGGAAGCCTTTTCTCTCTGTTCATCAGAAGGGGAAAGCTAATCAAGATGATGCCTAGAAAGTGGTACAGAGCTTCACATCCATTTTATCTACAAAAGTAAGTTGAACTAGTGAGCAGGAGACTAACACAACTAATATCAGTGAGCATGTTTTAGGTAAGAACATTTAGCAGAAATTTGCTTTGGTTACATATGCCTGTAGGTTTGTGCCAGGTCACTTTTCTGAGTTTCAATCTGCTGAGATCTCTCTTTTTATCAGAACTATCGCTAGACCTACCTCAGGGTATTTAGAGAAGAAACTAAAGCAACTACCATCAGCAATTATTGCTGAGAGCTCAGGGAAGATGTGAGTTATACTAGCCATCAAAAATGGTAAATGAAGTGGCTATCTTTAAAAGGGGGAAGAGAAACTGGAGAATTACATACAAACTAGTTTACTATCAATCTCTGAGAACGTTTGAGGAGCAATAATCCCACTGACAGTTTGTAAGCATTCAGAAAGCAAGAACCAGGGTTGCAAATAAGAGGTGTTTGTCAAGAATCAACTCAAATCAGTATAGTTTCCTACTGTGACATGGTAACAGGTCTTGCAGACAGGGAAAGCCAGATTTAATCAACTTCAGGAAGATTTCTGATGCTATGTCACCCAGCATTGTGAGAAGCAAACTAAGGAAGCTGCTCTGAGGCCAGCCAAACTGGCTGGGTCACTTCTGAGAGTTAGCAATGGGTCACTGTCACCATGGACAGATGTATCACAGCTGGTCTGCAGAGACTCAGGTCAAGGGTTACCCAGCATTTCATTAATCAGCTGGATAATGAACAGGCAAAGTGGTTATTTAAGATGTAACATCAGCCTGGAGGTTATAAGCCTCCATGCTGACGCTGGAGAAGAGGACTAGAATTCCAAATCGTACAGACAAGTTAGAAAAAAGTGTCTAAAAACAGAATAAAATTTTCTAAGGATGAGAACAAGGTACTGCACTTCATCAGGAATAATCAACAGCTCATACTTAGAATGGGGAACAGCAGGTTAAGTGGCACTTCTACAGAGGAGCTCAGGAGTCATGAGCTGAAATCAGTCTACAATATCCTGTCATTGCCAAAAAATGGGATATTAAAAAAAAAGTGTAAGATCTTAGACTGCCTCCAGCAGAATGTCTGAGCTGTAGTACTGCATCTGGTTTGATCACTGAAATACCAGGAACTAGTAGAGACACCAACAGCAGCAGAAATAACGAGAGGTTAAAATTGCACCAAGGAGGCATCACCAAAGCCCCTGGAAAGCTTCTTAATAATAGGGCTGGTACTGAGATGGATTGCCTGTGACAGACAGGGGAATATTTAAGCCTTTAGGTATAGCTTAAACATTATTTGGGACTGACATTGGGATAGTTGTCCCTGCATAAAGACAAGGGATGGGATGGACTGGGGGATTTCTTATGGAAACGATTCCCTTCCTTTTTTTTTTTTTTTGGTGATTCTGTTATTACAAGAATCATTTTGCTTCCCAGGCAGTCACTTCCCAGCTCTCAGTGTTGCAATTCCAGCACAAACACAGACACGCCTGGCAGAAATGCATTGCCTTTGTGCAGCATCTGAAATTCAGACTATTTCTTCTTCCTCAGTTATCAGGGCAAAGGCAATGCTTTTCTGGTCTAAGGAAATATGATAGCTAGAGAACATCTCCATTTTGAGATGAGTCACTGATAAAGAGACATTTGGCTGCAGGGCAGCTGCGAGGGGCCACAGCTTCTTAATCATAGGATCATGGAATGATTTGTGTTGGAAGGGACCTTAAAGATCATCTAATTCCAACCCTCCCACCATGGGCAGGGATAACTTCCACTAAACCAGGTTTCTCAAAGCCCCATCCAACCTGGCCTTGAACACTTGCCGGAAAGGGGCTTCTGCAGCTTCTCTGGGCAACCTGTTCCAGTCTCACTGCCGTCACAGCAAAGACTTTCTTCCTTACAGCTACTCTAAATCTACTCTCTTTCAGTTTGGAACTGTTACCCCTCATCCTATCACTACACTCCCTGACAGAGAGTTCCTTTCCATCTTTGCTGTAGGCCCCCTTTAAGTACTAGAAGGTTTCTTTAAGGTCTTCCTTTAAATAATTATTTCACAGTCTTGCAGATGAATTGAGAAGAGAGAGGCTGATGCACTGTAGATATTTCCACCCATAAATAGAATAAATTGTATTGTCTTTTTTCTTCTGGAAGCCATCTCAAGCCATGAGAAAAACTGAAAATTAAAGCACCCTATACTTATCTCATCCCTCATGCCATGAGATAATGATTCACCTTTGCTTGATGGCTCAGTATCTTCTTTAAATACTCAGTCAGAGGTTTGGTGGGGAAAAAAGCCTCCCTCACAAAATGACAAATTTGTTCTTGGCATCATTGTTTGACAAGTTCCCCATCTTAAAGCTTCCTGGAAAACTCTTCAAGAATCCAACCACGTTCTGAAGCTTGGTCAGACACTGCTGCTCTTCTAACAAAGTCCACACACGCTGCAAAACAGGGATGTGGCTGCAAATAGCATCATGATAGAAACTTAGCACCAAGATCCTTTAAGGAAGGAACCAGTCAGCTCCAAGAGGTTTCTTTCACCACAGTGCAAGATGTGGGAAAGCACCTAGACTTAATCAGTTCTCCAAAAACCAGCTGAAGCCAAGTGTGACAAACATGTTTAAACACATTCTAAAGTCTAGAATGCTTTCTGCTACACAGGAGAGGCTGCTGTCAAGCTATTGTGAAATGAAGGTCAGTTCAGGCTCTTGGTTCCAAGAAAAAGTAAGAACAACTGTCAAAATACAAGTTTTCCTAGTTTACATTTGAGGTTTGCTGAACATGGGGTAAATTTACAGCACAGGCAACCACTGTTTACTGTTCATGTGCTCTCAGCCTGGATGCTGCTGCCAGTGAAGCCATTTGCCTTGTTACTGCCAGTCATACCCATTTAGAAAGATGAAAGCATGTAATTTTTTCCTTGCTAGAGTTGTGTGTAGAAGTTCACTCTGAATTCATGTGTTCTGAGAGTAGGTGATGTTAAGGAAGAATCTGTCAGTTGTGTTTTTAGGTGCTGGGATTTGGGGACATTGTTGTCTGGCTACCAAAACCAGAGTAATGAAAGGCACACGCAGTTCTCCTCTGCATAGGCTGTATGTGTATAAAGGGGAGGTGGGGAGATGTCATTTCATTTTAGAAACGTTATTGACTTCTAGGACATGGTCCAACCTTCCATGGGTAAAATATAGTTTGATTTTACACTATATATAAAACAAAATGTACTTTAAATGTGCAATATACCAGCAGTCAAAAAGCATTTAAACATTGGTCAGTTCCCGCTTCAATGCAAGACTGAATTGCGCGTTAGTTACATTCAGGGCTGTTGGCTGAAACCAGATACTTCTCACAAGCTGGATGCTTTATTACAGTGTATATATAGTCCAGGATGAATGCAAGAGCTGTGTAGGCAAGCAACCATGTGTATCAAATTTACTGCATGGATGAAGTTCTGCTCTTTAGCTGGGGAAGAGAAATAATTCACGCTTTGAAAGTCAACTTACAGTGCTAAAGATGGCCTCCAGCGGAAACCTTGATTATAAGCATTCACAAATGCTGGCAACTTTGATTTTGGTCCCAAAGCCTGCGCCTCTCCCCAGCCCCTATATTAAACTGAAAAGTTTTAGAATGATACTAAGGACATATTTTCATGTTGTGGTAGAGAGCTGGATAGATACAACCACACTAAACCTGGTATTGCTGGAAAGTTTATAAAGTCTGCTGGGATTTATGCAAAGAAAAATGGAGAAGCCACACAAAATGACCAATTTTTTCAGTATTGTTTGCCTAAATGAACATTGGCTGGCTCAAAATTTAGTCCAGATTTGACATTAAAACGCACTTTTTTTCAGTAGATCTTTCCATTCATTTGGACAACTCTGTTATACAGAAAAGCTTCTACACTTTCTATTTTGTAGAAAAGCCTCTTAGATAAATGTCTTTACGCACATCAAAAAGTCATACAATAAACGTACTTTTCACTTGAAGCTAAACAGAAGCTGTATTTTGTCTCTAATTTCTCTAACAATTAATGCAAGAACCTAACTGCTCTAATGCAACAACTGATACTTCACAAAGGAAAAAATTCCCAGTGATGTGATTCCTTCAGTGGAATCAGTGATACCTATGGGCTTTTGCATAGCCAAATACTTTACAGAGTTTAAGAACAAAATAAAGGAATAGGGTAAAAACAAAGTTCTAATCTTAAAAAAAAAAATAGCATCAATGCTTAGGAAGCATCTAACAATTACATGCAGCTCAGGGCTGAGGCTGCCATTCTGTTTGCCTGAGCATGAACATTAACAGTTAATTGCAGCCATTAATGCTCACAGAAAATATTCAGATATCCCCACCCCAAATAAGACCTGGAACACTGTCCTCCCTCAAAATCTGCATCTGGCTTACCCTGTGGAACCGTCTGACTTGCATCACCAGTCAGCAGCCTTTCCAATTGATTTGGACTCTCAAAGAAGCATGAAGCTATATAAAGAATAATGAGAGAGTTGCCAGTCCTGTTCCATTTTCAGACTCTACTGAAAAAGAGAACACGCTATACTGTCACTTAAATGACCAGAAAAGTGCAGCATCGCTTACTTTGATTTAAACAGCAAAAAATGCTTAAGGCTAATGAAGATAAGCTGGCATGTTAGCGGCAAGTGCATGATTCAGAGCAGAAATAAATGATGACAGCCTTGACTATCAGGAAAGAAAAATGTAGGCAGGCCAATGTAAGAAATAGAATGCATGCAGATATTTGCATCTCCTTTCTCATGGCATCCATGCCTGGAACCCTTTTTAGGTTTTAAGCCACTTTAAAATTCAGGCACTTAGAGGCCTTGGGCTTTAAAGGAGCATACAGCAATCTCCACTAGGAAATCCTTGGTTCTAATGGATATTCTGCAGACTGAAAGGAATCTGATTTTTTTGTTTCTGAGAAAGAGAATGAGAAAGTTATTCCCCTTTCCCCATCTACTGCCTTTCTGGGTGCCCTCTCTTGCAGCAGAAGCTATTACGTCCTGTGTTTCACTCCCATAGTTCTGGTGATGTGAATCAGAATACAGAGGTATAAACAAATGACCAAAGGAAAGTATTTCCACGTGGTCAGATCTTCATTTGTTCAAGACACTGTCTGTGCAGACATCAAATGAAAAATACATCAAGCTCTACAGGTGTTTCCAGTTGTGTCAGAACATCTTATTACTCCACACCTGGCAAAACCAGTGACTGACCATGGCTGGGTTCCTGTTTACACCTATGGCAATCTGGTGAGATTACAGCATCTTGGTGGACAGTCTATGGATTAACTCAGCTTTGGGAGCAGAATTTTCAGCACTCAAACTGTTCTGGGACTTCCTCCAAGTTCTGTAACAGGAACGTTGGCTTCCCAGGTTGAAAGAGGTCTTTTCCCACAGTGTCTCTCCTGGACAGGGAACGAGACACCAGTGTTCCTCAGCACCATGCTCACCTCACTCCATGGTAAATTGTTGTTTATTGCTCTTGCAGTTCTACCTGTTTGGTCTGAAGGGACTGCTGACTTGAGGAGTATCAGACTCACCACCCACACTTGCAGTGACTTCGTACAGAGTCATCAAGATGGGGGGCACAGAGGTTCACCAAGAAATCCCTGAGCCTACGGAGAGGGCAATGCCCTAGTGAAAGGGGGAATGGAGGTTGCACAGGGAGCCAAGGCAGGTCCAGTGTAAAGCAGAGGAACAAAGCCAAGCTAGAACAAGATGGGGACGAGCCAAGTGCAGCAAAAGCCAAGAAGCTCTGAGAAGACATTCTGTTACAGCCAGGATCAGCTGAAGCCCTCCAAAGGAGGCTTTGCTCCAAGAAGTCCAGAAAATTCTCTGCCATGCAAGAGTTAAGGACTTCTGCCCCGTCACACTCTCTGGGAGTGGAGCTGCAGGTGAGGCTTGCAGTTACTCTTATTTTGCCAAGCAGCCAGATAAGAGCCGCACCAGTGCTCCCACGCTGTGTGAACGGGCTTAGTGAAAACCACACAGCAGAGATACTCCTTGAGGGAGTTTGGAAAAATAACATCAGAATTCCCTCTCCAGGTCATGCTGCCCTGTGTCCTGGTCCCACACAGAAGGGCATGCTGCACTCCTCAGTGTGCAGGAACCTGTTTTCAAAGCCCTGGGCAGGTTCAACAAGCTCCTGAGGCTGTCTGTCATGTTCCTCTGCTCCCCCAACCATTTGTTACCGCACCTACAGCTGCACTGGCAGAGCAGTAGTTGTGTTTCCTCTGTCATCCACTTCCAGCAAAGTCCCAGTGGTTTAGTTAGAGAAGTAACACTGCAGGCAGACACCTTTTTCCAAATTCAGCTCAAGAGATTTTGGCCTTCAGATGTCCACCCCCCATCCTCTCCCCAAGCCAGGTTAGCACCCCACAGTCCCAGAGCAATCTGCTCAGCCTAATTCAGTCTTGTGAGTGGATGCAATATCTTAGAATAAAGTGGTATATTTGAGGATAAGTCATCTCGGCTTTCAGGTACACAAGTCTTTCTTCATGCCTGAAACAATAACAGCAGCTTTCAAAAGAAACTACAAGGGAAGACCAAAACATTTTGAGTTCAGTCCATCACAGAATGGACCAAACACATGTGACCTGGCCACTGTTTTTCACCTGAAGTAAAATAAGGGGCAATTTTTGGCATTGCCTCGAGCTTTTCTTCAATGTGATGTTGAGCAGTTGCTGGTGGCAGCATTTGCTTCTTTTTCCATTTGACCTGCTAAGATAAAGCTGTTGAGAGATACAGTGGGCTAAGAATGGAGTGTGCAGGTAAAGGAGGGGAAGAAACTAGAGGATTTAATTAAAGAAGACAACACTCTTACACAAGATACCAGAAAACCCAGCACTAAGATATAAACTGTATTGGTCCAAGTACAGCACACATATAACTCTTCGTGACATGTAGCTCATTACAGCTGAGAGAACCACAACGTGCCTGAATGTGGGCACGGTGCAGACAACAAACAGAGAGGACGTCCATCATCTTTAATACACAGGCAAAGCCTACCAGGACCACAACTTCCTGCCTCAGTATAACTGGGTAAGTTGCCACAGAGATATGTTCATACTAGAGACACAAAACAGCTGCAAGTGTCTCTAGAGCACTGCTGGCCATATTTATCTTGTGGGTTACACTTGGCCAACTCTGATTTAAAAATCAAAGCAGGTAATTTTTTTTCCCCCCCACTCTAATACCAGGTAACAGATTTACTGAATTGAACTGTCAAACTAATGGATGTGAAAAGAGGGTACTCTTCAAAAAAAATCAACCCCCCAAAAACTAGAACAGGCACATACATAAGACACAGCACCCCAATTTCCTCAGTACGTGGGGGCATACATGCTTGTAACACGAACTCCATAAAGCTGTATTTTATACAGCTGCATTTTAAAAACCGCTGAATACTCCTCAGGTGGCCTCCGGGATTCAGTTCAGCAGATTTGCAGTTACACAGTCACACAGATTTCTCTTTTCCACCTGAAGAAGCAGAGTTTCTGTCTATAAGAAGGGGAACAAAAGCAACATCAAAACCCAAGTGTTAGAACTGTAAAACTAATTATCTATCTCCCAAAGAAAAGTCTATTTTACTTTTGTTCTAAGATTTGGAATTTGTTGAACAAGATGAGGCTTGAGGTAAAAATCAGAGTTATTGCTAACTGGTCTGCAAAATAATTTAGCTTTTGCATGATTATTTAGCATATCAACATGGCAATACTGCCTGTGACATGGAGAAATTCAGTCCAGTATATATTAATGTTTTTCACATTTGTACATTATGTGTCTGTGTGTTATTTTTGTTTGAAGTTATTTGTCTTTCTTAATTCAACTAAATAAACTGATATATAAGCTCTCAACTTCATGAGAAGCTTAAAAAAAAACTGTCAGAAGTTTAATTTTTACTTAAAAACAGATTCAAAAAATTAAATTTGGGGTATTATGACCTGGACTCACTGTTGAAAATAAGGCATAATTTAATTATAGATCACAGAATATCTCAAATTGGAAGGGACCCATAAGGATTATCAAGTCCAACTCCCAGCTCCTCACAGGAATCCTTCCTCTCTGGCACACACACACACACACACACACACTTTGGTTTTCCGGTCAGTCTGGAGCCCTTGTGTTTTCAGTAGATGCATGATGGAGCACAGAGCTGTACGACCTCAACATCATATCTTCACCTGTTTGTTTATCGTGAGCTGAAGCTGTATCTGAGAATAAGTCTGATCCACGAGAGGACTTGGATCCCTATTGTCATGGGACACGTGAGCTGTGGGAAATCCACTCACCAAATTAATTCCCCCTGCTTTAGACAGCTACACGGAAAAAGGGTGCTATGAAGACTACTAGTTCTAAATATCAGTTTAATCCATCCTTCATCTGCCTGATTTGTTTTTCTTGTAAGAAGGAATTGCTGCATGTTTAAAGGCTGTGTTTTAAAAGCTGGGTTATCCACTGACCTATATCAGCTAAAGGCAGATCTGGGCTAAAGCACCGTGCTTTCCAGCTGCCTTCTTAGTATGGGAAGTTATCTGTTGGTCAGGTTTTTTCCTACGTGATAAATCACTAGACACAGCCCTGAGGTTCTGTGTTAAATCAGGTATCACTTTGGATTGTTTCAGCTACTCTGCAAACTGGGAAGATCTGAACAGACTTTGCTGATCACTTAAAGGACACTCAGTCACCACCTTCTAACCACCTCCTTGACATCATTCGCAATGATTTGAATGAAGGAGGTTGACAGCATGCCAACAGCTTTGGAGCTGAGCCCCAAGGCTGCTTACCATCTTAGACATCTTTAATAACATTTTCAAGGCCTTGTTTTTACTTTCATGGGCACATCTAACTTAATGTGCTTTGAACATTCCAAACGAGCATTGACAGTTTAGAAATGAATAAATCGCAAAATGGCCAGGTTGGACGGGGCTTTGAGCAACCTGATCTAGTGGGAAGTGCACCTGCCCACGGCAGGAGGGTTGGAACCAGATGATCTTTAAGGTCTCTTCCAACCCAAACTGTTCTGTGAATGGCACCAAATAGAGCTTTGCTGACTGTTTTGTGAGCACGACCACAAAACCATTTTCACAGAGATTTGTTATTATTCCCTGGTGGGCTAAATTTTAAAATAAATTTTAAAAAAAACTAAAAAAACCTAACAGGGCAGAGTCCAGATTCTGAACCTACAAAAAAGCTGATAAATTCCAGCTAAAAATGCAGCAACTGAGCTCTTGAAAGATGCAATGCAATGTTCACTGGTTAACTCTGAAAAATGGTTTGGAATTTTGAAAAGAAGTGTCTACAATGCAGACTTACAGTGTACTGTGTAACCCATGGACTGGATTTGTTTCACAGGATTTGTTTTACAGCTTACTCCCTGCTGGCCTCTGTCTTGAGTAGCTTTTAAATGCAGTAGGGAGCTGGCTGTGAGCTGGCTGAAAAGTTTTGATGGTAGCAGCTCCCGCCCATCAGCACAAGAACCCTCTCCGTAGAGGAGAAGGTTGTAACCACATAAGGTTATGTGACTTATGCTAGAGGCAGTTGGCTTTTTGAGACATCCTGCATCATAGGGCCAAATTAAGTGTGAAAACTCATGAGTTGTGCAATAAAACTGTAGAGTCTCCCCCGCGCAGAACTGCAGGGTAGGATTCACAGGAGGAATTAAATGGGAATTTCCTCTCTCTGCTTTTTGGAATCCCTCCTCCTCCAACAGTTAGGTGCTGCTTAGTCATCATCTCAAAATCTTGCCTGCAAATAAAAGAGAATTTCTTAAGGAAATTACTGTCTCCAGTGGGAATATTAACAAAGGCAATTGTATTTTTGGGGATAGAAACATTCGTCTCACTAAGCAGCAAAATAGATTAAAATAGTGAAATGTAAAAATATATACGTGGCTGAAAGCAACTGTTTTAAAACTCTCAGTTTGCATCAAATAGGGTCATATCTGGATAATAAAACTAAGACCTGAAACACTGTGGAAGGCAGTTCCAAGAAGTCCTCAACTATTAAATACTCACAGAGCCACAAAGATGATGAAGGGAGTGGAACATCTCCCTTATGAGGAAAGGCTGAAGGAGCTGGGTCTCTTTAGCTTGGAGAAGAGGAGGCTGAGGGGTGACCTCATTAGTGTTTATAAATATGTCAAGGGGGGTTGTCAGGAGGATGGAGCCAGGCTCTTTTCAGCGATGTCCAATGACAGGACAAGGAGCAATGGGTACAAGCTGGAACATAGGAGGTTCTACAAAAATATTAGAAAAAACCTTTTTCACTGTGAGGGTGACAGAGCCCTGGCACAGGCTGCCCAGGGAGGTTGTGGAGTCTCCTTCCTTGAAGACATTCAAAACCCGCCTGGACGCGTTCCTGTGTGACCTACTGTAGGTGATCCTGCTCTGGCAGGGGGGCTGGACTAGATGATCTTCTGAGGTCCCTTCCAACCCCTGACATTCTGTGATTCTGTGATTTTAAAGATGTAGGCACAATTCTCAGCTTTTTGGCTGGTATAGGCTCTCAGGCTTTGAACTGTGAACAACCTTGACCATAGATTAGAAAAGCAAAAATGTTTGAGTGACTTCTGTTGAAAAATCTGTGCAAGAGTGTAGATACAGCACTTCAGCTAAAGGGTCCACAGGAGGTAGGGAAAAAGCTTCTCTCCTGAGACACCCCTCTCTGCCAGCAGCTGGGATACAGTTAGTCACAGACAGCAGGTTGTGGTAGCAAGAGATGGATTCAGCTTTCCTCACAGAAGGAAGGCACCAGCCTTGGCAAATTCTCTGATTCTGACTGCAAGCCAAACAAGTTCCGTTCTCTGTGCTGTTCTACTTTGTGGCATTTCTCATCGTTACGGAATCAGAGCAATGTAAAAAGTGCTATGAGATGATGTTTCCTCTCTCAGCCTCTCTCCAGGGGTAAAAGCACATGCAGGGGAGTATTTTATTTTAGCAGGATTTTTGTTTGAGCTGGCTCTCTCATTTTGGGTAATAAATATAGATGATGCTCTCACCTTACCTCCTCTAGTAAAAAAAAAGGTGTGCACTCAAGCATCTGGAATAGCAGGGCTGATGGCTGTAAATCGGCCAGAGAAGCATAAAGATCTGAGGATTGTCAGTCTTTCCTAAGCTTCCTAGTGTCTTGATACCCCAAAGCAGAAGAATTCCACAGATTATTGCATGGAGAGGCCACATGCAATTACTCAGCCTTAGAAGATAGGACAGTACAGTTGACTGAGTGCCTTATGCAAAATCTGTGCACCTTATCTACTTTTATCCACAGCATATTCTTCCATATCAAAAACAAATAAAGAAATTGAATGTTTCCTTACCCGTGTGTCTAGATTATATGCTGTTTTTTTTAAATCCTGCAGAGCCCTCTGCATGAACTCAAACGCATGGCAATCGACACACGGACGACCTAGGAGAATATTTAGTAGAGCGTTTAGTAGAGAATCATGACAATATGGCATGAAGGAATAACAGTGATTTTACTGTGAGGAAGAGCTACAGAAGAGGGTCCACAGAGGAGTGCTGATGTAAAATTCTTGAACAGTCAGGTTATTGTAAACCATCGGTTAGCTCACTTGGTTAGAGCGTGGTGCTGATAACACCAAGGACGAGGGTTCGAGCTCCATTAGGGTCCCATGCGTTGCCTGTTCTAGTCGAGAGGTGGCGTCCCTGCCCATGACAGGGAGGTTGGATTAAAATGATCTCTAAGGTCCCTTCCAGCCTAGATTATTCCATGACTCTATGGTCCACCCAATCTCTTAATGACAAAAGAATTACTTAAATTTGCATTTAAAATTTACTTCCTCCTTTACTGCTGTTCCCCTCATTCTTCTCTTGTCACAATTCACAGTGGAGAAACACTAAACCTACAACTTGAGTCTCATTTTGCTCCACCAACCCCGAGCACATTTTCAATGCCACCTTCAGATTTTTCAGAAATTACCTCTGAAATCACAAACTTGTTCCCTGGAAAATCTCGTCCCCTTATCTTGAGCTCTAAAGAGAAAGCTAATGGAATAAAATCGACTATGATATCACAAAGAGAGATCATCACTTAGTCTCTGACTTTGAGTATGATACAGCTTCATCCACAGCCAGTGAAGCAAGAAGCAGATAAACACAATGCTTTGTTATTAGCGGGCATTGCTGATAAGCAGAACCGTTGCATTCTGGACTAATTGCAGTGTTTCAGATGGTATTCCCATATTTAGATATCCACACTGAAGGTCACAAGGCTTGCTTTGCCTTGATTATCGTGTAGCACAAAGCTGTGCCCTAACAGATAGTGTACCGCTATCTGAGACAGACAAAATACAGATATGATGAAATGTCTTCGAATCGTCAGGCTCTCCACAAGATCTTATTTGCTTCTCGGTGCCTACACCTCTCTGACAGCTTCACGGGAAATATCATGCAAGTGAGAACTTCTGAGTGCAGGTTTAGTTTGAGGTCTGGTAAGGAAGAAAGGATGAAACCCAGAGTGATGCTGGAAAATCCTGCAGTGTCTGTCAGCCTATTTTGCAAACACTTGATATTTCACTGATTACTTCATGCCTCTGATAAGCTGGAGTGTGAGCTTCCAGCTCATGATCTGTGTGCTAACTAGCAGACAGAAATCCTGCCTGCTGGAGAAAATGAGTCTGCGAAATTCTGTAACTGGCTAAGAAAAAAAAAAAAAGAGCTAAAAATTAAATACTAAGTAGCATTAAAGACCTTCTCTCTCATTTTTATACCACCCAACCTTAGTGTTATTATGAGGAACAGCTTCTTCCACATCCACAACTTGATGCAAGGATCCGTCATGTTGGTGATATAAAATAAACACAACACAGATCAGCAAAGAAGAATTAGATGATTGAAGGCTACAAGACTAGCTGTTGACAAAGTGTGCTCTCTTGATATCTTCATTGTGTGGCTTTTTTAAAATAAAAGCTATTGACTTTAACACAGTTGACATTAACAAGAATGAAATATGTAATGAGCAGTTAATGTGAGTTGAAAAAAGCAAGTCTCAATAACGTCTCTGAAAAGCAAACAGGATGATTCCTGTCATAGAAAGGGCTAACACAATGAAAGAGTTGTACAAAAGAAAAGATGAAGAACAGTGGCAGGCTTCAGGCACAAGCAAGATGGCAGCAGGCAGGAGACGAGGGTAAGAGAGTGGAAAGCCTTGGATGCAGGAGAAAACCAGCAATGATATGCTATCAAGCTGTGGTTTTAAAAAGTCATAAGAAAGACACGTCCAAACTAGCTTGAATTACTTGGACAAGCTCCAGCGATGTGAAGTCCTGCAACATTAAACCTACAGTAGAAGCTCTATGAGAGGACTTCAGGGCGGTACGTACTTTCGGCTGGTATGGCTGTTCCCACTTCTGGATCAGATCTAACAGGCTCCGTGAGAAGCAGTGCAACCACAAAAACCAAAGGAACTGTAAGGACTACTCTTCTCAGAAGGCAGGGCACCCACATCTTGGGAACGGGTGCTTCTCTGTTTATCAAGAGACATAAACAAGTTAGTGAGGAATAGTATGTGTACAAGGGTTTTGTTACAAATAACTTAATGTTCTAATGGCTAAAGCATTGGCAGCTTTCCACTGAATGAAAAAAAAATCAGTAGATCTAGAGCATGGGCAGCAGTGCACATAAAACCCAACTGGGAGAGAATGTCCCTGGACATGAAGGTGAAGATCACAAGTCCCTAGACAGTTTTTTGTTTTATTTGCAAGCCAGGGTGCAGGAACTTGGCCTGTCCTGTAACTCTCATCTTTCTTCTAACTATGCATTCCCAGATGATTCCTTGAATCTAGACAGCTGGTTCACTGTTAGACTTTGAGATCAAAACTGCAGGGATTATAGAGTTGGCTGAAATAGCCCTGAACCTGGAAATGAGGTTTTTATCCTCTGGCTTGCTTTAATGATGAGCCATCTTTTCAAAAGTTAACTAAAGTTAACCATTATCATTTACATACCACACTGATCATGAAAACCTACTCCTTTATGAAAAGTGGCTGAAGGAAAAGACTTTCATTAGATCTCCACAAATTCATAGGTACAACTTCTAATGGTAAATTCATCAAAACTCTTTGACCTTCTGTTTTCCCTCCTAATCTGGGATTCAGACCCTTAGTTGCAGCCATTTATTTGTTCCTGAACATCACAGCCGGGCCACACTATGCCCTGAAGACAGGTCAACCTATCCAGCAATAACTACCCTTCACAGAGAGGTAAAATTTTTTAAGTGAATTACTTTCTTGATCCAACAGGTAAACTGATCAGATCAAGAGGGAACACAGGAAACTTGGACTGGCTCAAGTTGCAACTGTCTATTGGAGATTTCAATCCAAGCCTCAAGGATCCTGTCAAGTTCAGCCAAGTTTACCTTCCAGTGCTGTAGATTCAAATGGAGGAAAGACAGAATCGAATAAGGTTAAATTGTAGCAATACAGTAAAATGCACATTAAGAATCCCTTTAGCTAAACCCAGGAAAGCAGGACAACATTCTGTCTCTCCCTGATTTTTAAGTTGGTGCATACTAAGCAAAAGACGTTGCATAAGAACATCAAATCTGCATGCACTGAATGCAAGAGTGCAGCACTCCCCAAAACAGCTTGTATTTCACATTTAGAAGGGCAACAGAGGGAGGCAGGAAAGGAAAGGTTTTTCCATATGTCACCACAAATACAGAACAGAACAAGCTTGTTCTTC
This sequence comes from Apaloderma vittatum, assembly GCF_000703405.1. Taxonomy (NCBI): domain Eukaryota; kingdom Metazoa; phylum Chordata; class Aves; order Trogoniformes; family Trogonidae; genus Apaloderma; species Apaloderma vittatum. The sequence continues at coordinate 19,911 of NW_009702888.1, read as the reverse complement.
GGTACATGCAATCTACTGATCTGAAGCTGTAAATTCTGCGTGAACACTGGCAGCATGTGCAAACCAGCAACTCATCCAGGGAAGGAGTAGCACTATACACATCCCCTTTCTGTGCGCCTCAACCAAAACATAAGAGTAGGGGATGGCTCAGAAGCAAGAGGCACACACTTACATGTAGTCACTGATATATCTGGGCCCATACAAAAAAAATATAAAATCTGGTAATCCTTTTTCTTATTTCTACAATCCCTAAAAAGAATAGATTTAAATCATAACAAGCAGATTGGGTTTTCTGTCTTAATTAAGAGTGATATGCAGTCAAAGCAAGTACAATCACAGACACTGAGCTTTGCAACTAGATGCAGCAGTGTCTCCAAGTAACAGTAAATTAGGATAATACCAGCCTCCTTTGAAAATACCTAACACAGACACGTCCTGGTCAGTAGAAGCAGAAGCTATTCTCACAGCTGACTACAAAGAGTGAACAAAACAAAGCAGATACGCTCTTACTTTTTCAGGGTCCATTAAACATCACCTACCCCAGCATCAGCTCAGCTTTGTCTGTGAGCCCCACTGCAAAACAACTGCTCCCCGAGCGCAGCGATGACCTTAGATCACATCTAACTACTACCTCTTAGCTATCTCGTGCGAATTTGCTACCTGTAAGGAATAATCACGACAGGCAACAAGGGCAGTCTCTCTCCACAGCACAACTGGGAACAGAGACAGACCTGTGCGTGGACTTGTGTCGAAAAGTCACCCCCTTTAACAAAGGAAAAGAAAATATCAGTACCTGATCTCTCTCTCGTCTTTGTGACGGTCTCTTTGAAATGGCCGCTGCAAACTGCTAACGGAACAAGTGCAGCATTTCTGAGCATGTGCACTGTCTCTTTTTAACCTTCTCTGAAAGAGGTTATTACTATGGGGAGATTTCTGCCATGGCAACAATGCAGAGCACTGCAGCAAACAGCACAGATTTAAAGAGGAACAGACTGTGCCTCCCAGGTCTGGGGAAGGATGTTTCTGCACTGACACGCACATTTCGACAGTTACTTACCTGCTCTGGGTAAGGTTTTTAAAGCCAGCCCATCTGATTAATGTCTCTTGAAGCCTGCTGAATGGTTTTTCTGAAGTCTGCTCAGCTGGATGTGGTGTCTGATTCAAGCAACTTGCTTCCTTACTGTCTGAAATAACCACTACAAATTACACCTGCTTGATGAGGAACCAGGAAAAACCAAGGGATGGTGCTCAGGAACCGCAGGACGTGTTGCAGCTGAGACTCTGGTGAAGGCCAGGAGTTGCTCAGTCCACAGTCTGCCATCTGAATGGCTTCACAGAAGTCGTAACAACCCATGCACACCTTCCTGGGCATTTCTGTGATCCCAGTCCCAGGGCTGCCAGGAGTGCAGACACTTAAACTCTGAATGTTAAAAGTCCAAATTCCACCCTGTCCAGCCTGCAGCTCTGTTCCCCTTCCAGTGCCCCCTGAGCTGTGCTCCAGAACAGCACCGATGGCACTTGTGGTGGATGCAACACAGTTATGGAGAGCAGAGGACAAAAGTGGTTTTGTCAAAGCAAAGCTAAGATCAGGGCTTGCATCTGCCCCTCAAAACACATTGCCCATCACAAATGAGGGCCGGCGCAGCCCTGAGGAATGTGCGCAGAACTTCAAAGGGAGCGTGCTGTTTGCTTTTAGCCAGTTCAATAGGGACTCACATGCTTCCATGGAGAAAGATGGGGGCACTCAGTGCCCGGGAAGGTCAGGCATACAGCCTTTCTTTCTTTTTACGACCAGGAATTCCTTCTCAGAATTATGACTAACTCACTGGCTAACATTTTTCTTTTCAATGTGCTCTATAACCTATCTCTCCTGTACAGCCCTAGGGGAATGGTTTGCTCCCAGTAATTCAACTCAAGTGAGACGCTGAAATTTCAGGTTGTTCAGTGCATTAACTATGATGCTCTATGAAGTTACTTTAGAGACTGTTCTTTTGGGCAAACAAGATTTAGGACTTTTTGCAGAGATAACCATACAAGATTTGGTTTGATTAAGCATCTGCCTGTATACACATTACAGATGCAGAACTTTATTCATGATTGTTCTCAGCCATCTGATCTCACCCCTTGACCTCTCTTCCTAATAAATAACATAGCCACATATATACATATATATACAGACACATATCTATATATCTATATATCTATATATCTATATATCTATATATCTACATATCTACATATCTATATATATCATCTATATCTGTATAGATAGATGTATTTTCTTAACTTGTGCTCTTGATCATTCCCAGTAAATCCTACTCTGTTCTCCCAAACCTTGTCCTTTCTCTATCACCACAGTAACATCAAGCAGATGGCACCAGTGCATTATCAGTTATCACCGACTCATTCTTCCAAACCCATGCAATAGGTGACTCCATTAAATAAAACTGACTCCATTAAATAAAATCTTAAAAATCTGGTTCTGCCATTCTCAGCTGCCAAATTCCTTGCTCGAAGCAGCTCACACCAGCTAGCGACCTCCCTTCTTTAGCCTTGTCCTAAATCTCTGTGTCCTGCAAGGAAAAACTACCTTTTTAGCATTTTAATCCTCTTTATTCACTTCTCTCCACTCTGTACTGCATTAAGCACCTTTTCACTGAACTTATTATTTTCTCAGATCCACAGAGGAGGGCATACAAAATATCCATTTTAGGATATTTTTATTTGAAAAATGTTTTGAAAAAAAATACTCTGACAATTTAAGATTGTTAATTTCTTGACTTCTGCTTTGAAAATGCTTCCTTTTTAAACATAAGAGTAACAGAGTAAAAATATACTTCAGACTCAGTTGATGCAATTGCAGAGAGGGAGCAGCTCTTATCTTAAGGGTATTGGGGTGCATCCCCACCAGAACATTACAACCCCAATAAAACATTTCCTACTTTTATTTCCCTCATGTATGAAGTGTGGGTGGTACAGATCTAGCCTTAGGGCACCTCAAAACTAGAAGGGCAGACCAGAACCCGAGCAAAAGCCTTTAGTGGCCATTTCCCTGGTGTGCCCAAAGTTGCAGTGGTGGTCATGTGGCACCTCGGGCTGAGTGTGAAAAGTGACATTTGGGTGAAAGCTGGACACCCTGACTCCCCAGTTGCCCTTGGGGATCTTTTATGAGGTAAGCAGAGAGAATTTATAGCTTCTTTTTATACTGAAGTTGAACACAATGGATTTTTTTTTTTTTCAAAATCCCCACCAGCGAGAAAGTATCCAAGCACTGTTCCTGAGCTTTCCATTTTTCATCTTGATAGCACATGTTTTGATGCTATAAATATTTCTGTGGGATTGGGAGAAAAGCTCAAGTCTTTACCTCTAAGCCTCTTCACTGCTTGGTCTCTCCTTGGCTCTTAAATCTAATACTCTGTCACAGCAGAAAACTCTTCCCTCACTAGAGATAACAGATTCTGTCACTTCTCCTGCAAACACTTTTATGCTTTCTCACAGCCTGCTCTCTAAAACACTGTAAAAATCTCCCCACAAGGTACCATTCTTGCCTTCCATCAAATCCTCTTTTAAGCTTTACCTCTGCCACGAATCCTACAAAGCCTGGCAGAGCCTGGGGAGGAAGGACAGCATGCAAATGTGCTCATTATACCAATATCTCGTCGCCTCACACCTCTTGCTGCGTCCCCCCCTTGTCACGCTCCCGTAACCCCGGGCTGCAACAGCTTGAGGGCAGGGGTTGTGTTTGCACCTGTTGGCGCAGCACAGAGAGGCTGGAGTGTTGATGGAGGCCTTCAGGCAGATGTGATGAATAATGTCAAACTACCTGAGGCTGATCGCATTGTCCCACGCTCTGATATATGAGCTATTCATAGAGCAAACCTCTTAATCTTTTCCTTCCAATTTAAAGCTCTTGGGCAGTGTCAGAGTGACCAGAGTAAGAAATGAAGCCTTTTTTTTTTCCCTGGACAGGTCTTGCGTATCTCGGTAAGAGCAAATAATTGCAACTGTTCTTGCTTCTGTTTTCCCCAGCAGTAATTTGAGGAATAATCTCCTCGTAGGCCCCAAAAGTCTTGTGTTTCAGCACAGTACTAAGCCTGGGCTCACATCCAAGTTTGACTTTTCCACACAGCTCTTAGGGAGACCTGCACTGTCAGAACTACTTACTGCTTTTTGGATGAGAAGCTAAACTGAGTTCACATCTTTCAGTGTCTCTCTGGAAGTTGAGAAGCATTTGAAAATCCCATGGCAATATTCAGGAAAGGTTAGTGTTAATTCAGCTGTCCTTGGCTCGCACTGTCCCTATCCACCCTCCTGCACACACATCTTTGAGAGCTGTGTCCTAAGCTCTACTCGAGGTATTTTTAGGTACCTAATAGTTGCAACTTTAACTAGTTTGCTAAGTCCACAGGGATGTCTTGAGTACTTTGCAGCAACTATGCAAATACGCACACGTATGAAGGGGCTTTGATCTGGAGGGGAGCTAACTGCTTTCTTTCCAAGCTTTCCACGGGCCTCTTCTAACATGGATGAAAACAGAAGGTCTCTTAGCTGAGAAGCAGTGCACCATTAGCCAGCTTCCTTGCAAAGGCTGCCTGGAAAAATAACAACTGAGGAAACTAAAGGAAATCAGACTGCTAAAATTGGAAGCTTATCAATGACCCTTTCTTCCCTAAAAGATGTTCATTATCCAAAGTTTTCATAGGGACTTTCAAACTTCAGAATCCATAAGAGCCGTAGTCAGGGGGCTCCAGATCCATTCCCCACTCTAGGAATCAACTGCTTTGCAGTCACTTGCCTGAGACTGATCCAGGATGACTTTTATGACAGCAATAGTTGGATCTCACTGGTAATCCATAATTCTGCCATTAATATCTCCATTATTTAATGGCTTAAAGATGGACCTACTTTCATACATCTATGTTTGAAAACAGCATCTTTCACATGAGTTCATGTTTACAAGATATTTGCAAGCTGACAGATGTGGCTTCTCCTTTTTACATTTTTTTTTCCTTTCTACAATGACAGTGCTACAAATTACAAGCTGGCTGGTGCAGCGCTATCCTGATGCTGCACTGACTGTGACTGCACAGTTTCCAACTAACAGTTTACTCAAGCAATTAATGTTCCTTAAATATCATCATAGTGGTCTCAATCTTTGCTGGGAAACAGACCAGAACCACCACTGCTAAATGCATGGCTAATTACAGCCCAAGTGACTCAGTGCTCAGAGCTAGGACAGACTCCCATCCTCAGGAGGTCTAGAACTTGATTTAAGCAGGGCTCAAGTTTTAACACAAACTTATTAACAGATCACACTCCTTGAATCCTCGAGCTCACCTGGCTACCACTCTAGAAGGGAGACATAGTAATCACCAAGGCAAAATGATTTACTTGTTCCTTGGAGAACTTATTTCTAACTTTTGGCAAAAAAGTGTAGGTCTACAACCCGCAAACCAACAGATTAGGTTCTTATTCTGAAGGAAAAAAATATGAAGTATCCTATGTTATTCTTCTTATTTACTAAGTTACAGTTAGTTCTAGCAACTACTGTCGAGCTGTGTTGGCACCTCTGACACCAAACATGCTGTCCAAACGCAGGGCACTTCCACACTGGAGGGAATTGCCCTTTCATGCTCTGACACTAAGGCATGACTTATGAGCAATGCATTCTTTCCTTTCTAGCATCCTGGGAAGTCCCTTTGCTTTCTTTCATGATTGTCCTCTTGGTTAAGTTACTGGCTTTCACTGCATGCTGTTGTAAATCACAAGTGTATGGAGGAAGACAGCATCTGGGCTCTAGCTGGTACAAGTTCCCTGTCTAGTTTTAGGCAGCAAAACCCATGTCAGCTTTGCTTTAAGACTGTCCATTCACTGTCTACTTCCAACACCTGTTAGAATAGACAAGGCAGTAAGTATCTAACACCCCAGAAATATCAAACTCGTCTTATGAAACACAACAGCAGTTCTGCAGCTCTGTGACTCTGCAGAATGCACTTTAAGAGAGCTGAGAACAAATCAATCTTGTTAAGGGCATTCGTCTGCACAAGTAGCTTCCAAAGAAATCTCGTGAATCCAGAGTCTGACCAGAATTAGGAAATGCTGCAAAATCTTCCTTTTAGTAGAAGCCTTTCAACAACCTAGAACCTCCCAGGAGGCTGAAATACCAAAATGCTCCACTGAAATGCTTCTTTTTCTCCTGAACTTGTCCTAATCTTCACATCTACACACTTAAAAAGCAACAAAAATCCATACCATGGGCAAAAAATGTATTCTAAGGGGATGAGAATGTAGAAGGGAAATAAATGTGCCATGATGATAGGTGTATCGAAAAACTCTAAAATAGACAGACATATTATTTTAAGATCATGCTGAATCAGGTTTTGAGCAACCTGATGTAGGGACAGATGTCTCTGCCCATGGCAGGTGGGGTTGAAACTAGACAATCTTTAAAGGATCCTTCCAACCCCAAACTATCCTATAATTCTATGACAAATAAACAGCAAAAAATCTTAGAAAAATGAAAAGCCAGAAAAAGGAGTATTTTCCTCTTACAGACAAAAAAACTATAACTCATTTACTGATATGACAAGGAGAAGGATATAATGATAAAATTAATATTGTTAAGTAGGCTGCAGGACCTGTGAGGAGTAGCCCCACACACGGGTCAGTTTGAAAGGAGATTTCCCTTGTAAGGAAAAGAACATGCAGAGTCATGCAGGGTGCACACAAAAGTGCGGAGCTGAAGTTAAGATAGTCACAAAGCAAAAGTGGTATAAGAAAGTAGGCTGGGTAAGGGAGAGAAAAAGAAAAGCTAGTTTAGCTGGAAAAGTGGAGGAAAGATCCATTTTCTTAAACTTTTCAAGCCCTCAGATGAGATTAGTATAATTGGGAGGGTCAAGAATGCTTTATATTTGGATGTGAAAAACAAATTTTTTTTTCTAGACCATCTCAGAAATGTCAGTAGTGACATACAGCACTCTGAGGAAGAAATACATAACTTGACTTTGAAGATCTGAAACTGATGCATGAACTACAAAATTTTGCTCAAGGGATATAGACATCAGGGTGACACATCATATGGAATGTGACATCATCATGCAACTTCTACTTGAGCTCTCTAAGTACGCTCTCTAATTGTCTCATTACCATGACTTCTGTGGATTACTGTTTTTAGAAATTTAAACCTCAGTAAATCAAGAAAAACAGGATTTTCACTGTTATGCTGGAAGCCAGAACTGTCAGAAAACCACAAGTACATCTGTCTGATAGGTGAATCTGCCTGCCAAATCGCTGAACTCTTCTTCCAAAATTCATCACTGCCTGAGTGAGAGTTGTACAGGTGCTCATACAATTTTAACAACTTGAAAAAGTGCTTATGTTTAAGAGCAGAAGCAGGTTATTTACAGTGCAGCCAAATTTTCAAGGTGAGAAGGACGAGAAATCACAGAAGATACTTCACTGGGTGCTTGGACATGTGCGCAGAACAGTACAGCAGCTGAGAGAAAAGGAAAGCTGTCTGTCAGCTAAGCTCTTCCCTTCCTTACTTTGCCTCTGCTCCTTTCACATACTCCTCTTGTCTCTTATACAGCTGAGCACGCTTTAGCAACTCTCCAAAGAAACTGTTGTTTGAGTGCCTCTCCACCAGCTTACCCCCTTGCCAAAATGCCCTTGTTCTCTAGAAGGGGGGCTGGAGCAAGCACATTGGTTTCTCATCCCCTTGTAGCTGCCAGCCTGGTGTACTATGCCAGAACAGATCACAGAGGGCTTTGGAAAGGGCAGCGTGGAGCGTCACCAAACAACGCCACGTCCGTCCCATCTGCCAGAATTAGCATCAGCTTGGCTGGTTTTCTGCTCCTAACATGGCCAGCTCCAAGCAGCACAGACTGCAGACAGCGATGTAGATGAATGTAAACCCAAGAGAAGCACCTGTTTTTAAAAGTCACGTAACCACCCTGAGAACTTCGAACGTGCACGGAAGGCTCTCAAAATACTGCGGTGTCAGCAGCATAGGTTCCCCGAGATCAGTCAACAAATTAATACGGGTACTGGGACTGTGCTGAATCAATGTATATCAGCTATCTGAGGACAGGGAGGCACAAGCATACACTTTTTTAAAAAGGAATGTTACAGGCAGGGGAGGGCTGGGAGAAAAATCTGCCCAATGCATCCCCCCAGAATAACAGCTGGCTCCAAGTCAAACCCTCAGCCAACAGCAGGAGTCCCTAAGATGCTGAAAAAGGCTCTCATTAGTGGTTGTCCACCTTTTCCATACTGAGGCCCATTTTGGCTTTTCTAGGACTTTCTACTTATTATTAGGGATATGGAGAAGACAAGGCAGTAACCACCTGTTATTCCTTTTCATTCCTTCTGGATGAGGAGTCTGCAACAAGGACCACCTCACCCCAAGAACGTGGGCAGCCCACAGCACTGTCCTGCGTTATTCGAAGTGTTGTGTTTGCATCTGTGATAACGCACAAACTCCTTCTCATCTCCACATCTCAAAGAAGGAAAGAAAAGAACAAAGCAGAACTCTCAGTTGCATAAATATTCTTCTCTTGCCAAGGAATCTACTCTGGGCAAGCATCCTGCATTTTTAGCCCAGAGAGCAGCATCCTCTCCTCAGTAAGCAGGTACCTTCAACTTCATTTCCCACTGCACTCTGGAAATTGCATCAGGAGGGAGCAAAAAAGATTATGTGAGGATTAAAAGATTCAGTTTTTCACTGCATAAATTCCTGCAATGTCTATGCTAATGGGGCACTTGTGATATGCTAATTTTGCTAACATATGAAGCCACCTCTCTAGAGTAACTGAATCGCCACAGGGCAATGCGTTCACATCTAGGGTATGTGGCTGTCATATGGGGAGATTTTTTAATATGCAGTTTGAAATAAGTATTTTTTCCAGATTTTTTAAAAAATACATTCTAGTGGATTACAATATAGTCGAGGCAAAGAAACAAGTAACATTAGATGAGGTAGCCTTTTGACAAAAAGGTACCAGGGCTCTCTACACTTTGAAAAAGCACGCACCACATAGGGCAGATAAATGTGGTTATACTGCACTGGGTGATTAAAGCTGAATTACAATTTTTATTGTCATCCTCACTTAACCTCTCCAATTGCTATTTTTTTCATACACTGTCTTGGAACAGAAGTTAATTTAGGGAAAGCACTTTAATCAGAATTGATGCACTGGTGTGAGAACAAAACAAGCCTACCATTCCTCGCTGGTTCCAGTGGGGTTTTTGAGCTTGAAATACTCCCACTTGGCTCAGCTGGTTTCGTATTTAAGTTTGAATGCTTTCTGAGTCAAAAACAAAGAACATATGTCCAGCAGTTTTAAAGCTAGAAGTATTTAACATTTTTCCCTTGATGCACACGATTTGATTCACTGCCCCATGGTATTGATGTTACTTGAGGGGCTTTGTGCGTGATTTGGAAAGCGGATCAGCAATGCAGGACACCCAAGATGGCAAGGGGGCAGACAGCACGCTATTGGGCTGGTGCAGGGCCAGGAGCCACAGCTTGTTTAGAGATTCATCTGTGAGAAGCATTAGCTGTCACCTCCCAGTTCACACTGAGTTCTGAGCTCAGGACAAGCTGCTGCCTTCCAGAGAGGGAAAGTACCTCTCATCAGGTATTCCCATTATCCATTACTCCCATTAGGTACTCCCATTAATACCTCCCTGACCAGCTGCAGGACCTCGTTTCCTTAGAGGCCGGATCACCTGGTTCCAGCCAGGTTTCTGCAGAAATACATACTCTCTTGTTGAGGAAAATGAAGTGTTTCCAGAACCACAGCGTAGCCCTCTTTTTCTTGAA
>NW_009702888.1:0-10057 GCF_000703405.1 Apaloderma vittatum | reverse complement strand
CTCGCCTCATTATTATTAGCTGCTTTTCTGCTGGAAAAAAAAAAAAAAAAGGAAAAAAAAGCATATGCATATTCTGAAATGTAAAATCTCAGAAAGAGGAAAACATTTGCTGTTTTACTATCAATTACTTTATTAGTTGGACTGTTTCTACTTAGTCAACTTATTTATAGGATAAAGTGTCAGATGTATTTTTTAAGGCTGTAATTAAGCTTAGTCAGGAGTCAACAGATTATTCAAAAAGCCTGCTGCTTCCATTAACTAATAGCAGCTACCAAAACAAGGTGGGTTTTATGGCCTAGGCCTAGCTCTAAGTGTAAAGGTATCTTGGAGGGCAAAGGCACACACTATACTTAGTGATCTTGTCTTCATGCTCTAGTACGCCGTACTTGGCAATTAATTCTTTCCAAGCTGGAGTGGAAAATTGCCTCTTTCCAAACACGGAAATTAATAGAGGATTAAACTGTCATCTTTTGCATAAAAATGGGCTTTGAGGATTGATTATGCCATGAGTCACCTTTTATCTCGAGATCAGCCATTGAAATCTGATGCAGGTTGCACTTTTTTGCTAGCACTTTTTATCTAGGTGGAAAAGAGACTTGATATGGTAGTGTGGGATGTTTCTGAATCAGTGAATTCTGGCTTCTCTATCTTCTATCCAGCATTAAATTGCAAATATCATTGGAGAAAAAGAGGAGGGTATAAAGACAGCAGAAACGGTAACTCTCCAGAGTAAAAAAAAACGGTTTTAAGATCCCACCTTTATCTGAGACAGATAAAAAAATACCTTTGTTGCACCAGCAAACTAAAGCCATAAGAAAATGTTTGGGCGCTGTTCATGCCACGTCATACTATGTTGGCATTTCCATTTGACATGTAGATTTGTCAGTTTTGAGCGTAGCTGTGAGCTACAGATGCTTTTAAAATAAGGGATAGAGGAAAATAGATTTCCATTCAAAATAGAGCCTGTGCTGAATGTCTATTCCAAGTGTAAAAAGATCTGAGATTTACCAGTCATACAGACAATTTTCCAGCTGCACTAACACTGAGGTGTTCTCTGTCCTGTATCTTTCAAGCTGGTCTCGAAATCTACAAAGGGAAATACTTCCTCTGGTTCTAAAGACCAGCTGTTCAACAAGAGGTGGGAAATTAAGGGAGCAACAGACAAGCAACTTTGGAATCAGCTCATATTGGCATGAACGGAGGACAGATCAAATAGGAGGGCAAGTTGCAGGGATGGACAGGCCAGGAGCAGCCACTCACACAACAGAGCGCAACAGAAGTACTGCGTAGCAAACCCCCTACCTGGTGCTGTGCTGCTGGGGAGTGTCTTGGTCCCAAACTGGAAAACAGGAGGTTCAACCTAAACATAAGGAAACACTTCAGTGTGAGGGTGACAGAGCACTGGCACAGGCTGCTCGGGGAGGTTGTGGAGTCTCCTTCTCTGGAGACATTTAAAGCCAACCTGGACGTGTTCCTGTGTGACCTACTGTAGGTGATCCTGCTCTGGCAGGGGGGCTGGACTAGCTCTTCAGAGGTCCCTTCCAACACCTACCATTCTGTGGTTCTGTGATCTTGATACAACCACCACATCAAAATCCACCAGCCTCCCTCAAAGGCATCTCTACTTATAACAGACGCAGGCTAAAGCCTGGAAAGCCTTCTTCATATGTGCTTTTACATGATCTCATTGCTATGTATATTTTAGTACCTTGCATTCACATGCTGGGCTAACATCACGTAAAATTTTCATATAAGCAGTGCTGTTCCTCTTCTACTCTTGAGGAAGAATGCGATGTGTGGGGAGCTTTTTAAGTTAAGTGTATGATGCTTCTGTGTCAGACACTGCAGGCCAAAAACTTGTTCTTCCATTTGGAGGGATGTGCAATAATTTAAGATGATAGTCTGTGAGCTACTCCTCACAAATGCATCTACACGGGCAGTTATGACTGAGATGAAGCCACCTAAGCAACCTTCCCTGCATCTGTATCTTGCCTTTCAGCATCAGCTTCCACATCATTCTTCTTAATCTTTCATCCGGCCCTGTGTATAAATTGTCTTTCTTCATTAAATCTGATCTCTAGTTATGGCGGCAAAGGCAGGAGGTACAGTGCTGTGTGGGATTGCTGCTCACCACTACTCATACTTGCAAGCTGCAGCACTCAGAGGAACCAAGTATATCATATAACTTCAAAAAAGCTTCTGGATTCAGACTGAGTGGCTGCTGAGGCTTGTATTGACAGTATTTCTTTATATGCATCTACTGAGATATGGCTTGAAAGTGACCCTAAAGTTTTCTGTAATTATCAGGCATACCCTTTCTGTGCATCTATTCTCCACCTGGCAAACAGGGTGAACTGAAGTTCTCCACTCTCTCAAGTAGAAAATCTCTATTTACCCTTGTGGTAAAAGCTCCAGCTAACATCGCAGAGCAGTGTCACTTACAGTTCCCAGGCCAGGCCATGGAGCAGCTGGAAAATCACGATTGAGAGCCTCAGTTTGAGTATGGGATGCTAGCGCAGAGAGCAGGAATCAGTTTGATAGACTTGCGGGTGTTTTGAGTCATTAAGGACACCCACTGCAGTGTTCTGTAGCAGTTGTGTTTCCTGAGGACTTGTGGCATCGTTCCAAGTATACAGTACCCCTGGAGATCCAAGAGCAGGTTATGTGGCAGAATGCTTTACTCCACCTCCAGATGTTTTAACCAGCCAAAATGTGAAATGGGTGTCTCTGGGCATCTTTCCAGAAGCCTCTGAACTGAGGGACTCATGCAGCAAAACTCAACTAGTACATTCATGTCCTTTTCACCTTCGTATTTGCACTGTGTAAAGTATTTGCCCTATCTTTGCTGCTCCTTAGGATGCCCACTGGCTTTTTGTGCATTAACCAAAGCAGGAAGTACCTAAGTAGGAACAAAACTGAATTAAAGTCTGATAGATCAATAGTATCTGCCAGATACTATTATCTCAGGCTTATTAACAATCATTACTGTTAATAAAAGTGTTAAGCTCTATAGGTAGGTGTCCTTTCTGAAGTTACACCACTGAGATGAAATTTAACCCTTATTCACATTTCCAAAAGTCAATCAGACTGTCATTGAAACAACAAAATAAAATCACCAGTCCTTGATATATTCCTGCGTCTATTTAAAGGTGATAAATAGTTGATATCACATAAGATCTCCTCAGCATTCTTTAGTCAGCATGATTGCTCTGGACGTCCTGGCATTCTGACAAACTGAGCAAGTAAGGTTATTTAGGAGCTTAGAGCTAGGATGGATGGAAAGGGAAGGTAGACAATATGCTGCCACCTTTTGGTTATAGAAATGAAAACAGGTATTATCTGGACAGATCTATCTAGTGGAAATTAGACGATGTCTATGCTTGTTTTCTGTAATAAAACAACCTGAAAGTCAATATTGTGCATGATGCATCCTTTCATGTTCTAACTTGTTGCTATGAGCTTAGCTCATATATTTCACATTTGTTCAGTCTTGTTTGGGCTAATTAATAATAATCAATAATTGATACTTGTTCTCATTTAAGTCATATAGGGTAGAGTTCACTCAGTAAAACTAACGTTTTGCATCACTAAATTGATTTGAGGAACGTAGCAGCAAAAATAGAAGGTACGTGATCTCATGAGTGGCTTGTAACAGTAAGCTACTGCATGTCGTAACTCCTGTTTGGCTCTTTCTATGGACACACACAGTTAAGACAGCCTGGCACCTTCATTACCAGGTTTGTTAATCAGTATGATCAGTACACTACAACTTTTAATCTTAACTGTCTGAGGACGATTTTCTGTGCTGGCTGACTGCTGAGGACCTAACGGGACTTTCGTTCGCTTGTTTATTAAAACATTGGTTCTGTTGTCTATGAGAATAAAGGATGCAAGAATGTCCTTCTTAATAAGAGAAATGCAAGATGGCTCGGTTAAAATATTGTGCACCTTTGATGCAGAGCCTTGAAATTTAACAGAGAAGCTATCTGTATCAGGAATGTGCTTCTCACTGCTCCTATGAGTCACTGCACAAATTTGGGCAAAGCCTGTGAAAATCTCAGTACAAGTAGGTTCTGTAAAGACTTATGGGAGCTTGTGAGCTCAGGTCCATGAATGTTCTGTAGTTGCAGCTCCTATGTGCCAGAAGCTCTACATTTACTGTGCATACAGATTCACTGGGGCACAAAAATCCATCAAACACTTGATCCTCTGTTTCCCAGTGCTCACACTGAGTTTTCCATCTCTTCTCCTGGCATGTATGTAATGTAAAGGGAGATCCTGTCTGCCTGTACTGCAGACGGGACAGGAATTCTACAACCACCATGGAAGCAGTGTTGGTAGGCCTGGTAACACCCTATATCAGTGACATACCTGCGCTTGAGACCTGAAGCCCTTGATAGGCTTCAAAATCTCACTCTGGGAGTACTTGATAGGGTGCTGAGAGAGCCTCTGGTGGAACACCAGGACGATAAGGGTGTCTGGCCGTAAGACAGGACGCTGCTCATGCAACCTGTGCAGACTGCGCTTTGGTGCAGCTCCCACCTGGAGCAGACCCAGGCACTCAACCATGAGCCAAGCTGTGCAGCAGGCCCCTACGCATCAGGCGTTGCTACACTTCACACATGGGCACCTATGCAAAACGTCCCTGTCTCAAGAAAGACTTGCAGACCTTTAATATACTAACAGTGCCACTCTACACCGTCTACTGCACCACACTCCAAAAGCTGGGAGTTAGAGAGCACCCATGTACCTTGCGGAGGTCTAGGCTCTCCCACCACTTGGAAATGTAGCCAGAGAACCACAGAAAATCCCTAGCAATTATCTTTTTTATGCACTGATCACTCACTGACAGTCCCAGCAGAGGCACTCAGTGGCTTCACAAACACTGTCATATAAAGATCAAGAAGCTGAAGGGGACCTACATGAAGACTGTTGGTAGGAATGTTGAAGCCAAACAACCCCCACCTATGCGTTATCACTTCTTCAGGGGGTTTATCTCCACGACCCATGAGGACACGGAGAAGAGGAATTGATTTTACCCTGCCCTTTTTAAGGAGGGAAGTGGTGCATTGTTTTACAGTGCAGTGCTGTTCTTACCCTCTCAGGGCAGAGGGCATCCTGCTATCTTCCACAGGTCAGGATCCTGCCATTAGCCATCTGGGTCAGTGGTGGGAAACAGCAAGACACATCCTTCCAGAGGTAAACAAGTCCTCCTTTTCCTACCAGTAAATTCTCCTAAGCTTCCTGGCAACCAGAATTCCTTCTCCCCTCTTCAGCACTCATCTTCCACACACCTCATGAACTGGTTTTTACCCATCTTCTGAGGGTATGGGGTTTTTTTCCATTTACCCTACACGCTCAGCACCAGCACAGACCAAAGCAGTGACTGAAGCCCCATCAGGTAACAGAGGCAGGGAAATGCCCAAACCATCGGGCCTGCTAGACATACTTGCAGGGACAGGCTTTCTTTTTTCCTTTTTTCCCTCTGCAACTCTTCCATCATTTTAAGGAAGTATCTCTAACTTCTTGGTATAGGGATGTATATAGCTACTCAGGGCACAGAATGGACAATGGTATGGAGATGAGTCAGGATTGTGTAATGAATCAGATCTTGTCCAGAGAATCCAGGGTCTTTTGTTGCTGAAAGAGAACACAGTGACTGCACGAAGAAAAAAAAGTTATTGCTGGCTAAGGCGTCTGTATGCTGCTCAAAAAGATGGGATTCTATTTTCATCTTTTGCACAGACTACTAAATTAGCTACTTAAAAATCCATTTTTCATGGGTGGCCATGAACTGAGTACAGGGTTTTGCTGAAAGCTTAAATTCTAACCTTGTGCTTTCATGGCTAAAAATGTAGCTGCAATATAATGTAATTAGCTGTAAGGCTATCTTCTCCTTACTTTACGAGGATGTTATCAAAATATGTAGAATTTTGTCTGTGAAACTCTCAGCTCCTGCACTTTTGTACACCACTGAAAAGCCTATAACAAAATTACTAATTCTGTCTTCAGAGCAAGATTTGAACAGTAAGTAGTAAGGCATGGAGGCCCACATCAAGCATCAAAGAACAAAATATTGAATAATTGCTCATTAAGTGTCTACCATCCTTTCTGTGCACTGAATGGGCTCATGTCTTTAATGACTAGTTTGCAATCAAACACAAGGGGAGGCAAATCAAAGTTCTGCAAACATGAATTCTGGCATTTTCTAACAAGAATGCTTGACTCTGTAGCTTTAAAAGCTCTTAGATTATTTTTTGCGTGGAATTTAATGATACATTATGTAAAAGAAAGCATTGAGAACCATAAAAGGAATCCCTGTAGATTAAAAGTGCATTAAAAGACTGACATTTCAGAGACTTTAACCCCGATTATTGTGGATCAATTTAAACCTATATCAGAGCAAGCTTTATCATAATATTAAAATTGTAAAAAGGTCCATAGAGTTTTGAACTAGTTGAAGAAGCTATTATCAAACAGTAATAAGGCAGCGCAACTCAGTATACAAATAGACTTAAGATAATAATGAGGCATTTAAAGAGATAGGTAAATTAATATAGAGTATTTTGCTATTTTAGCTAATTACTCCCTTTGGAACACTGATGAAATTATGCCTGTAGCTAACATATTTGAGCATCTGTGTCCCATGCTTCAGTGCATAAAGTTGACACACTTGGCCCTGGGTCTTTGGCACTGGTCTTACAGCTCCTTTGTATTCATCAGAATATGGGTTGTTTGCGCTGTCAGTAACAGATCCTGCCTCTTAAATTCAAGCTGTAAGAGGTAAAACACACTCCCAATACATCATCCAAGAGGACAGGATCACACTTGTAAACTGGCAGAAGACCTCTCTCTATACCCACGTTCACCTGTCCTCATACCTCTCACAGCTGCCGGAAGTGTGTTTTCCACAGACCTTTAACTGGATTTACTCAGATGGGCAACAATCTTATCGCCTCTGCACATGCGACTGAATTGCTCTCCTCTGAGCTCCCTCCCTGGATTCCTGCAAGCTCTTCTGACAAGCTGGCTCTGGAATCAGTTTTGTAGAGGTTTGTATGTGAATCATCAAGACCTTTAGCATTTCCTCTGTGAACATTTTAACAGTGAAAAAGCAAATAGTGAATGACAGTAAAACAAAAAAAATTTAAATCCACTATTGTTTTCATGTTCATCACCACCCCATGCTTGGCTGCAATCCGCTTTCCCTTTGCTTGCTCATTCCCTGTTCTGCATTTTCCTGCCATGTTGTCAAATGTGCAAAGACCTGGTTTATCCCTGCCCCACCAGCATCAGCATTTTACCATGTTATTCCCAATTACTGTTTAGGACTGTGGTATTCCCACTTCAGTTTCAGGGGTTGCATTTGAAGTGCTAGAATTAAACAGAGATCTTTACAAGGTATCTGGCAGCTTTGCATCTGGCAGTTTGCAAAGAAGCTGGGTACCTAATTCCACTGTGGAATTACTTTTCTTGCTCTGTATCACTTGATATGTAATTAAGATACAGTTGCACTACTGGGCTTTGCACACGTCAGTGTACAATCTATTCCATTTAATCACAGTAAATTACACACTCATCTTTATTCTACAGAACAGCAGAGTAGCAGGGAGTCAATTATACCTGATGCTCAGACTGTTCTGTGTTCAGTGTCTTCCTATTATGCCTGATCTTCTTGCCATTAAACTCAATGATAGTCTCCTATGGATTTTAAAAAACCTAAACATAGGATTTGAAGAGATTTTAAGGAATAATGTGAAAATGCTACAATTAACTTTTTTCAAAACATTTACGGAAAACAAAAATATTTTTTTAAAAATATTTTTTTATTTCCTTCTTATTTTTCTCTTTCCTCTTTTGCTCTTCTCGCTCCCCTCCTCTATCAGTTTGTAAACCTAAGCTCACAACATTGCCTTTGAAAAGGGCTTTAAGAGTTGTAGATCGAAAACTCTTCTATTTAAGTGTCAATACAATCCATTTCAAAACATCTTCCTTGAAGCTAATTTACATCACCCAACAGTAAACTGGATTAATGGATTAAGTTGGATTTAAACATCCTCCTGATTAATACAACTGAAAAGTGGGAACAGCAGAATATTATTTTTAGCTCCAGCTTTCTCCTCCTTGGTTTAGCCCAGTTAAATTGCAGAAGAGGAAAAATATAAAGCAAAAATCACCAATCAGATGCTGAAAAACTGAGTTAAAAACCTGCCTTGCCTGGTTTTCTTACCCTAAGCATACAATTTCATCTACCCTTAATCCTTAGCGACCTCTTTGTTAAACAGGGTAGACTGACGGAATCGTAGAATGCATTGGGTTGGAAGGGACCTTTAAAGGTCATCTAGTCCAACCCCCTGCAGTGAGCAGGGACATCTCTAACTAGATCAGGTGTCTCAGAGCCCCATCAAGCCTGACCTTGAATGTCTCCAGGGATGGAGCCTCCACCACCTCTCTGGGCAACCTGTCCCAGTGTTTCAACACCCTTACAGTAAAGAACTTCTTCCTAATGTTTAACTTAAAACCTCTCTGGGCAACCTGTCCCAGTGTTTCAACACCCTTACAGTAAAGAACTTCTTCCTAATGTTTAACTTAAATCTACCCTGCTTTAGCTTAAAACTATTGCCCCTTGTCCTATCACTACGTGCTCTTGTAAGCAGTTTCTCCCCAGCTTTCTTGTAGGCCCCCTTCAGGTACTGGGAGGCTGCTTTGAGGTCCCCCCTTCTCTCCTCCTGGTTGAACAACCCCAACTCTCTCAGCCTGACTTCATAGCAGAGATGCTCCAGCGTTCTGATCCTTTTTGTGGCCTCCTCTGGACTCGCTCCAACAGGTCCATGTCCTTCTTGCATTGAGGGCTCCAGAGCTGGACGCAGCACTGCAGGTGAGGTCTCACCAGAGCAGAGCAGAGGGGCAGAATCACCTCTCTCGGTCTGCTGGCCACGCTTCTTCTTATGCAGCCCAGGATGCGATTGGCCTTCTGGGCTGCAAGCGTGCCTTGGTGACTCACGTCCAGCTTTTTGTCCACCAGTACCCCCAAGTCCTTTTCTGCAGAGCTGCTCTCCAGCACATCATCCCCCAGCCTTTATTGATAACAAGGACTGCCCCAAACCAGGTGGAGGTCCTTGCACTTGGACTTGCTGAACCCCACAAGGTACACATGGGCCCACTTCTCCAGCTTGTCCAGGTCCCTCTGGAGGACATCCCATCCCTCTGGCACATTGACTGCACCACTCAGCTTGGTGTCATCTGCAAACTTGCTAAGGGTTTACTCGATCCCACTGTCCATATCATTGATGAAGACATTAAGCAGAACTGGTCCCAGTCCCCGTGAGGGACACCAATTGTCCCCCATCTGCATCTGGATATCAAGCCATTAACCACTGCCCTCTGGGTGCAACTATCCATCTCTCTGTCAGAGAATGTAGGGAGGCAATTAGAAAAGCTAGGCCCTCCTTGGAATTAAACCTTGCGAGGGAGGTCAAGGACAACAGAAGGGGCTTCTTCAAATACATTGCTGGCAAAACTAACCCTAGAGGCAATGTAGGCCCTCTGGTGAATGAGGTGGGTGCTCTGGAGACAGAGGACAGAAAGAAGGCAGAGTTGCTGAATGCCTTCTCTGCCTCTGTCTACACTGTTGGAGACTGTCCTCAGGAGCCTCAGCCCCTGAGGCCCCAGAAGAAGTCAGGATAAAGGAGGAGTTTGCCCTGGTTGAGGAGGACTGGGATAGGCATCAGTGTGAACATTCGAACATCCATAAATCCATGGGCCCTGATGGGATGCACCCGTGGGTGCTGAGGGAGCTGGCGGGAGTCATTGCTAGGCCACACTCCATCATCTTTGGTAAGTCGTGGGGAACAGCTGAGGTGCCTGAAGACTGGAGGAAAGCGAGTGTCACTCCAGTCTTCAGGAAGGGCAGGAAGGAGGACCTGGGTAATTACAGACCGATCAGCCTCACCTCCATCCCTGGAAAGGTGATGGAACAGCTTATCCTTGGCACTGTCTCTAGGCATATCAAGCATAAGAATGTCGTTAGGAGCAGTCAGCATGGCTTCGCCAAGGG
>NW_009702887.1:39452-39797 GCF_000703405.1 Apaloderma vittatum | reverse complement strand
CGAACGCCTGGGCTGCAGCCTCTGGCCGGCAATTACGTCCTTTCCCGTGTTCCGTCTGTTTAATTATTTTGTTTACTGCTGGTGGGGTGATACCACCTGGAGCTGTGCACTGGTTCTGATTTATTTATTTATTTATTTTTATCCTCCCCCCGCGCATTTTTTCTGTGGTGAAAAGGGAAATGGGGGGAGGGGGATAGAGTTGGGGGTGGTGAATGTGGAGATTCTGCAGTCGCTGCGGACTCTACTGCTGGTGGTGGTCCCGGTCGCGGCGAGACCGGGAGCCGAAGCCCTCTTCTGCAGGAGGGGCCGCAGGGCCCCCCGGCCCCGGCCCCCCTTCGCGAAGGA
>NW_009702887.1:4363-39428 GCF_000703405.1 Apaloderma vittatum | reverse complement strand
CCTCTCTGTGGGATTCTGCCTGTTCTGCTCTCCATCCCTGGGCTGGAGCTGGTGCGGGGGGGAGGTGACATCTGCTACCATCACGTACCACTTTCAGGAAAGGGAAGGCATCTTGATCTTTTCTTCCCGGAAAAGCGGTTTGATATTAGCGAATTGCATAAATCACAGTCATGGTCAGTGCAGCCATACGTGCTGCATCTGCTTTCTGGAAAGATCAGTGTTAATAAGAGGAATGTAGCAATTGCCATCATCTATAAATCTGCCTTATAAGAGAGACGGGAACTTAGGCCTAGACTGGAAAACTACAGCATCTCTGCTTTCCCCTGTTGTAGCTTGGAGGAGCGGGGGGGGGAGGGCTGTGGAACTGCAGTTTGCTTTAGATGCGTTGCAGGTCTGTCTGTTTTCGTAGCTGCTGAGGAACTAGAAGGCAGAGATGTTTGCCTGACTCTGCATGTATTAAGAGTGAGCTAATGTGGGTGCAGGGCAGATCGGGCATGTAGCGTTTGTCTTGTCTTTGACGCGCATCACGCTACGCCAGCCAAGAGTACACCCGGGTGGCTGCGGTTTTGCATCTGCTCTGTGACTGCGGCCCATGGGGTCCCAACCAACTTGCCCTGGAAAATATTCCGGTCACAGTACTCCAGGTTCTGCTGCATTGCTGCTAAAATCTGGACTGGCTGCACCTGCTTTTGCAGCCCGTGGCTGGAACAAGCACGTGATGCCTGATTTGCCCAAACACCGATGGTGACACAGAATGTGTTTAATCTCGAGGTGATGTGTTTTAGTGTCATGCAGATAACCGAAAGTGAGGTGCATAGTTGCCTTGTGCTCTGATGGGGGTGGCAGAGAAGGGGAAGGCTGCCTAGACACGCTATTGGAGGTGAGGGAAAACAGTTACCATTGAATTCTGTTCATTTTTCATGCTGAAAAATTAAGTGACCAGTAAATAATAATGAAAGACCACAGGAAACTCTGCAAAAGCAGAAAATTTGGCATTGTAATGAACCTTGAGACAGAAGTTGTGGATGTCTAATGAGTGAAATGTAAACCTGAGGGAAAGACAGCTTGCCTTCACAGGAAATTGTGATCTGAGGTTGAGAGATCTATGAGCTTTTAGACTAAACCAATTTCTGCAAAGTATTGGCAGTTCAAGGTTGGCTTTGTAGTATGAATTGTAGAATTCATTGATCTAAGTTTTCTTGATTGTTTCTAGTTTAGCTTAAAGCGACACTTTTATTTTATGTTAATGCACTGTCATCACTTAAAATAGCAAATTTTCTGGCTGCTGTGCTGTCTTCTGACATATGCAGGGCCAGCCTTTTGGAAGTACTGAAATACAGGCATTCACAGATTAGCCGTTTGGTTATAAAATGTAAGAACGGTGGGAAGCTGGTTTGACACATCTAAGTAGATAGACAGTTTTGATATGTTGGAGAGGAGAGAGAGAGAGCAAAACTTTTAGTTTAACTTTTTTTGGGTTTCTTAGTATAAAATCCCTTTAATCATTCTCTGCCATTTTTTTTTTTTTATGGTAAGTTTGCAATTCCTTACATGGTGGGAAGAGTGTAAATGGATTCCCAATTTTTTATTTGTTAAAACTGTGTTTACGTATTTAAACCATGGTATGTATGCTTTTGAAGAGATTCTGTGGTGCTGGATGTGATGGTGTGGTGGATGTCAGAGGTGAAAACCTTGGTGTGTCCATCTTGCCCTTGTTTGTAGGGCAGAAAAATCAGGTGTGGATTTCTGGATGTAAGCCTGAACATCCCAACTTCTAATTTTGAGGCTGGAGTTTTTGTCATCTGTCTGATAAGCAACACTAACCAGAAACCCAGGTTCTTTGTATATGAGATTTGAATGAGTTTTAATTGGACTAGGAATTGGCATCTGACTTCCTTGATACCATTGTAAGCCTCAGTCATATACAATGCTTACATTGTTAAAACTTAAAAAGCCTGCAATAGGAGGATTATGTGCATTTTTGGAACATAGTTAACCATGTCTGTTTATAAGCAGTGCCTACTAGTCATAGAACTGACATGGAAGACACTTGGATGCAAAGATATGGAATCTTGTGTATAGCTCTCTATTTTGCATTTTTAACAGACCAATATGTGTAGTCATTTTCAGTGGTTCTGTTCTTTGGCTTTAGGTTGTCTCAGTGTGTGATAGTGATTGTGGTGAACAAAATCATGAAAAAACAATAGCGAATACAGAAGAGATGCTGGGAAAATATACGTTACATTGTTTCTGTGGTGTTACTGCGTGTATATGAGTTCAGGGTTAGTAGCCAAAACTAATGATTATGTTAAAAAATATATCGTTACAAATAAACTTCAGAGTCATCAAATAGTCAAAACAAAGGAAAGATCAGAGAGCTAAAACTTTTAACTTGCATGTCATGGCCTAGATACTTCAGAGCAGATTGAGCATTTTTTCCCTCGGCACATGAATTGTCTGTATTGATCAGAGCTGTTCTGGATTTATGTGAAATTATGAATTAGAAGAATCAGACCTTTTCTCTTATGCTCAAAAAACAATGAAAAATTAGAGGTGCCTCAGATAGTTTAATACATGTTGTCCATAGACATTGTCATTTGATTAATTGAAGCTTAACTCTGAACGAGATCCTATTACTGTAGATTTAAGTCAAGCCTTAATATTCCAGTAAGGCATTTCTAAATGTGGGGTTTTTTTTTGGTTTCCTGTAAGGTGAAGATTCCTGCTTAATAAGAAATCTAGCAAACGGCCTTCTGCTCATTTATTTCTGATAGATGATAGGTGGTACATAATTGCATAGAAGTTAAAGGTTTCTGAAAAACAAATTGATTGGTTTTGGTTCACAGTATTGATTGATTTGATTAGCTGGCTGCTCAGAGCAGTGTGATAGTATTTTTCTGTTTCCACTGCATGAGACTGAGTTCTTCTAAAAAAGCTCTCTTTTTTTTCGCTTTAGTGAAGGGGCCTAGGGAAACATCTTTATTTACTGCTTTCATGTATGCAGGCAAATAACGATGATAATAGCTGTCCTAATTCTGAAGAAATAAATACAGGAGCAGCATAATGGGCACACGACAGTGGCGGATGGCAGAGGACTTACCTGGGAATACGCTGGGGCCCTGGGATGGTGTTTTTCCACTAGACCCTCTTTGTGGGAGAGGATCCATCTTGACGTGGGAGGAGGAGTGAGAGTGGGAGTGCAAATCTGATTCCAAGGAACCAGTAGGGAGATGCCACTGTGAATGTCACAGGGTCCCTCGTATTGCCCTTGCAGGGTCATGTCATCCACCGGTGTATGTTGATGCCTTGAATAAGCTGGTGTGGTGACTGGAATTCATTTTCTAACTGAGGTTTTTCATTCCTGATTAGAATTTTTTTTTCTGAGGATTTTTTTTTTGTGTGTGCTATGTTGTACGTACGCTTCCTCTGTGCTGTGCAACATGTTCTTCGATTATCTATACGGTCTGTCAAATCTTGCTCATAAGCAAGTGATTAAGCATTACTTGCTTCTTTGTTTTTAATAAGCACTTCAATAAAAACTGCTTTCTGTAAGAAGACAACCACCTTGTCACCCATCTGAGGAGGATGTGAGAGTAAGGAGTGAGAGACTTCATTAAATGTCTATGCGTAAATGAGCAGCACATCCTTGGAATTCAGGCTGAATCCTTTTAGTGACAATTTCTTTTTTCAACTAATTAAACTCTTCTGAACCTCCATGACACCCTTTTTGTGCTTCAAGAACATCCCTGCTGCATTTGATATCAAAACTTTCAGCTCTAAAAAATGAGCACAGAACAGGAAGACACCAGATCAGTGGAGCCATGATGTCTACAAAACTTGGCCATGTGCTGCCAAGATCAACGGAGCAGCTAACCTGTATTAACTCGATGATACTTTGTTTTTCCCGTGCTGGAGGTGTCTGTCAGGGGAAGAGCTGCCATTCTGTGTGTGGCTGAGGTACCAGTTCAAGGTCTAGGAGATACGGGTTCGGTGCCCTATATTGAGCTGGATAAATAATCTCATTTCTCTGCAGTTATTTTCATCTTCATACATAAGATAAAAGGTTTCTGATAATTTCTCTTTTGGTGGTCGTTTAGAATTTTCTTTTTTTACAGGGAACATACTTTACTCAAAAATTGATGGGTACTTGGATGCCAGGAGCTTAGAGGCCGGCTAGAAGAAGGTGTATTTAAACAGCAGGAAGAGGAGAAATCAGAACATAATGAAAGATTTAAGACATACATCAATATGACCTTTTTTCCCTAACATGCTTAGGTTTTATTAATACATTTATTTTTTAAAAAAAAATTATTCTGATATATGAGTTGCGATTCTTGCTGACAGTGTTACTGTTACTGCGTATTTATATGGTGTCTGTTCTGATGGGACTTTGATCATGTTTGAAGCCTTAAATACAGCTCTTCCTTAGACTGAAGAAAATTAGAAGAAAACATTTTTAAAGGGACAACTGAGAGTAATATTTGAAAAAACTCCTACCAGAGCAGGAGGAGGAGGCAGAGGGTAAAAGCTCTTGCTCTAGGTCTTTGCTAGGCTAACGTAAGGAGAATACCTTAACTAACACTCTTCAGATCCAAAGAATATGCAAAACCAGTAGTTTTCTGTATGTTAGCTGTCTCAGGTGATTTTTGGCAGGATGGGTACTGCCCCCACTGTTGGAAGAGGAAATTGTCACATTTCATGTGATGTCTGTGGGAAGCTGAGTTGGTTTTTTCCTTTTCTTTTCTTAACAGCTTTTTCACACCAGCTTTTTTATGATCACAGAGTAACTTGAGTTGGAAAGGATCCGTAAATGCCATCTGATCTAAGCTCTGCTCAACTCGGGTGACTAAGGCAAGGGCTCCACATGCCGCGTTTGTAGCTCTTGGCTTGGCTAAAGCATGAAGCACTAAAGCTGAGGGACATTTCTGAAACCTCTCAGGGGTTTCAAACATGAGGGTGAGCAGAAGGTTTTGCTCAGCACCCCGGTGGGATGGGGTACGCCTGCCAGAGGCAAACCTTCCTCCAACCTCTCCTCCTTCTCTGCCGGCTGAGCTGCTGAGAAGGGAGCTTCTCTCTCTGCTGCTGCTGTTCAGGCAATGGGAGTGTTGGGGTAAAGAGTGTCTAAGATGTGTGGGAAACAGTGATCATCTCCTGATGGGTGCTGGTTTTTAAGTCTGTCTTACCATGGTCATTCTGCCCAGGAAAGTACTGAGTATGGGTGTATTTGCTGTATTATCTTATCTAGTGACCTGATAATATTTTATTTCTGATTAATTTTTCTAAAATTTGACTTTTAAGATGACCTAAACAGAGAAGAGTAACATCCAGAAGTTTAGAAAACAATATTTTGGTGTTAAATTATGTTGCAACAGTTTGACAACTATAGGTCTTTTCTTAAAAATTGAAAGATTTATTAAGCAGCATTCCTTCTAAATATGTGCTGTTCAGTTACCTTGCACTTTATAAAGAAAATCTCTCCCAGTGACTCTGCAGCAAGCTGACAGAAACTTGTATTAAACTCTGTATTACATTAAAGAGTCAATGTAAAACCAGTGAGTAGCTTTGGAATTCCATTGCATTTTCAGTGGACATTTTGCATACCCTTCCCATAAACTTCATGTGTATTTCTGATACGCACAGCTGTTGTACCTATTGTCTCTGAGTGATAAATAGGGATGAACCTGGGGTTCTGCTGCACAGTCAAGAATTGTCTTCCTTTCCTGATAAATGATTAATGTAATCCACTTATGAGATTGCCGTGACATCATTCAGATTTTGGCATGCTTAATTTTATTTCATAGCGATGAGAAAATCCCAAAGTCCTTGAAAGCTTCTTCGTGAAGGACCATGCAGGACTGAGCAGGACCAGGGCTGCGAGCAGCGTGCAAGAGATGTTTGAGCCTCATGTCTTCTTGGGCATCAGTCTGAGGGGACAGCCCCATACCTCGTAATGCTTGCTCTACCTTAGCTAAAAGTCTAAAAACTGGATGCCAAAGCTACAGCCTTATGATAGTTAGCTTGATTACATAGTCGTAGTTTAAGGCCTTGTCCAAGTCAGGCAGTTTTAATGAGTTGCATTTTGAGTGCGCCGCCCTTTGGGCCACACCGGTTTTGGAATTAGCGGTTTTAGTTGCAGTTAAGGTTGAGTTAGGGACTGAACACACTCTCATGTCTCTTCGTATTTCTTTACCTGAGGAAACTGTAAAGACTGAATGTCTTTGTTTCAGCTTAGTTCAGGCTGCTTTTGAATGCACATTTAAAGGTAATTAAGGCTGCAGAAAACATGTTTATATTTTAGGAGTTACAAGCATTTAATGCTTCAGTATACAATACATCAAAACATGTTCTGGATTCAAATCTAACTACTTTATTAAAAACAACTAGTCATTCTAGTTTGTTACTGACTTGATTATTTCTGGTGTTGGAACCCAGATATGTCAACCTCTTGAATAAAATTTTTGTCTCAAGAAAACTGAAAGGAGAAGAGTAAATTGATGAGGATGTCTATAAGCTGTGCATATCACTGCTTATTTTAGATAGAAGTAGTCTCAGTAATGTGCCAGGTAACTCTTTGGGTTCATTAGTTACTGCAGGTGACATCACCTGATGTCTTCTGCTGCACTGGCTATGAGAGTGCCTGGGTCATTGGGATCCATCTGTTATGTATCATTGACCAGGAATAGCAAGACATTTCCTAGAGAAGATCTGTTTTTCTGTCAGACCCTCCCTCAGGATAAATTACGCCCTGATACCTAATAGAAGCATTTGGACTGAATAGCAGCATGGAAATACAGTAGCACGAAAGGTAAGTATAAAAGCACAGTCCTAGCTTTGATACAGTTAATATTGATACAGCCAGTTTTCAAAATAGCAGTGAGTTCTCTACTCCAGAAATTACTGCCTTCTGGTGATTCTCTAGGAATTAAAACTGCAGTAAAACAGCCTTCCTGTGCACGGAGCAAAGGCAATTTTTATGTGTCATGTTA
The DNA here is from genome assembly GCF_000703405.1 of Apaloderma vittatum. Classification (NCBI taxonomy): domain Eukaryota; kingdom Metazoa; phylum Chordata; class Aves; order Trogoniformes; family Trogonidae; genus Apaloderma; species Apaloderma vittatum. The sequence continues at coordinate 32,442 of NW_009702887.1, read as the reverse complement.
CTGGTATGCAAATTCGTATTTTATTGAGGGTACTTTTTCTTCAGTGTCTTTATCCTTGAAGGTAATGATTTCTTAGGTAGAGGTCCAAACATGGTTTTGATTTTTTTTCCCCTTGAGTATATAATTATATTGAAACCTGAGAAGTTTGCATCTCAGTTTTGACCTGCAGTGTGGAACTCTTGTGTTATGGCCTTGTAAGCAGTGGCATCCACAGGCACTGTGGTGTGAGTTTATATAGAGACACTTGAACCACTCTGGGTAACAGAATAGTGCAGATAGCCATGAGGTAAGAGTTCATTTCTTGTTAAGAAACAGCACATTTATTTGGAAAAGGAGATCTTTTTCAGCTACCTGTCCAAGAGCCTTGTGTTTTCAAATGGCTGAGTTTGTAGAACAATGACTTCAGGGCCAGTGGAAACACAGAGAGGGATGTGTACTGTACTTTTGTATGTGTCTTACACCTGAAATCAGGGAGTGAAATTATCAGGAGGGAGTTCACAGGGTGAGGTTGAATAATTCAGGGCTTATTGTGATGCAAGGAGGAGGAAGATATTTTTTCAGTCAGTTAAAATACTTCTGAAGTCAGCCTGAAGGTTTAGTAGTCCCATCAACTGCTAGGACTTCATGACAGTACACAAAACCCCTGTTATTCTTCCATTTTTATAATACTCTGCATCTTGGTTATTAATGCTTAGTGTGTCAAAATATGAGGCACACCCCTGTTAAAGATGAACTTCCTCCAGCTAGTCACACATCTACCATCACTTTTTTTTACTCTGCCTGTTGAAGTCTTTCCCTCGCTCTCTGTGATGAATACTGTGGCTTCATGGCCTTCCACAGTATCTCATGCATTTACTACGGCACAGTAGCCTGCAAACCTTGGTGGCATTCTTTTTGTGTTGGCTTTTCAGATGTGGTGAAGTGCTGAACAGTGTGTATAATTGATTATTCAGATAAAACTCACTGCTTTAGTGGCCATGATTCTTCTCTGAGAAGAATCCGGTGAAGTCTTTGGGTGGATTTTGTTGGTCTTCACCTGGCACCTGGTGGGATTCATGCTAGGGAGAGAAGACGCATTGTCAAATACACAGTCATCAAATCAAGTGTGGAGTGGTGTGCTGTGAAGTCACCTATATTCATACTTACTTTGAACAGTGTAGGAAACCCAGATGAAATGCTGAGGAAGACTTAGTTTGCAGAGAAGTTGTTCAGTGCGAGGTAGTGGTCTGTCACTGCAACTTTGCTGGAAGCCTACCCATTTTCCATTGCTACCACCCAAGGAGGAGGAGAAGAAGGAGGAGGCCTTGCAGCAGTTTTGTTGTCCGTCTGTCCAGTGGCAGCCATCTGCTGGTGGTGGATGTGCCTGAGTGAGAGAATATGGCAAAGGGAGGAGTCTACTTAATTACTATTTTTTTGCCTAAGAAGACAAATTGGGATGTTGAAAATGCAAAAAAGTGTCAGTCGTCTGTGAAGGCAGCATCAGGGGAGCTTGCATGAGATGGTTGGCAAGGGTGCATTCTCTAGGATAAAGTCAAACATGCCTGAGACTGTGTGTGTGTTTTCACCCTGGTCACACTGGGCCTTCCCAAAGCCTCACAAGCACTGTGACAATACAGTTTGGTAAATGATTTGACATCAAGACCCTATTTTACCATTAGTTTTGGCTAAGATAATTGGAGCAGTGATTACACTTTGGCAGGTAAGTAATTATCAACGTAGGATTTTCCATGTTGGTGCCTGTCATTGCTCTTTAAAAGTCCTGTTTGGAGGAGTGGAGTGGGGAAGGGAAGAGACCTCATCCAACTGGAGTGTCCATCTGGTGCATTTTGATGATACAGCATGTTACGGAGTTATCTCATACGTGTTGTAACCAAGCCAGCGCCACATACAAAACAAGGACTAAGCATACAGTGTAAAAAGCACCTGCTGTTCTACCTGAGTATTATATATATTTAGACTGTTAAAAATTCTGAAATCTGTTTATTCTTGTATCCTTGTTTGTTAGCTGAATCTTTTGAAGATACCATAAGATCCCATGACCACAGCTGTTTAAGAACAATGTTCATGGAATATGGAGAAGGAGGAAAAATCTCCCCCACCATTCTTTTATTATCCAAAGAGAAAATCTTCTGACTGCAGTCCTGTCTAAAGAGAAAGTATAGGGATCACCATGTTAAGTATCAAGGATGCAAAGCTGGACGCCGATTTCTGCTGAGGAGAAATTTAGCCTTAGAAGTTTAGCCTTTTGTCATGTTGCTCATCAGCTGTGAAATGCTTTCCCCACAGGCAGTGGCTTCAAAATTCTCTTTTAGTACTTCCAAGATCTGTTCTTGCTGGTGTTTGTGGCTTACCAAGCACTGACAAGAGAACTGATGAGATTTTTGACACTTTAACTTGTGAGGAGGCATTTGAATGCCAGAAGCAAACATGGAGTGAAAATACACCAATTTCAGTTTTCATTTTATGAGATTGTGGTGGTGCTGTTGCCAATTTTTGTTTGTGGACTCGGAACGGTAGCAGTGATTTTATTTGTATATCTAGAATTGTCTTTATAGTCATGTTCTTCATGTTCTTCAGTCTCAGCCTGAAGGTGCCTCTCTTCCTCAGGTGCCTCAGAGGAAACCTTCCTGTGTGACAGTTGTAATTTTTTTTTTTCCTGTCCCTAAGTGTAGCATGGGGAAATTCAATTCCTTCTTATAAGGCATAGAGTATTGTCATTGTTCAGCTCCATCTGCATGTGCATGACGCTTGTTTGTGGCAAGGTCTGGAAGGTAATCTCATGTACTCATTTTATTTTGCATCTGGTATGTTATTTGTTGTAGTTTTGCTCTGGGTACTTTGTATTTTGAATGCCTTTGAATTGTATGTGGTGAGGATTTAATGCTCTTCTTTTTTCTGTTCCCTTCCATCTGTATCTGATTTGTAAGTTACATCATCATGTTTTCTACTTGTTCTTCTTTTCCTGAAGAGGCTAATTCTTCTGCTTCTAAATGTAGCCCCATTCATGAGTTCCCAGTATGTGTGACATTTTCCCCAAGAAAGAGCAATGATGTAATAGCAGATTTTTGTCTGTGAGGGATTGAGGTTAGAAAAAATGCCTTTGCAAAGGGTCTGATGAACCTGTGGAGGACATGTGGGGAGCAAGCTGAGTTTTTGTCTGGGTTTGCATTTAATCTAGAAATACATATTTCAGAAGAAAAATATCTTTTGGAAATTATAGGATAATCATGGACTAGGTTGGTGGGAAAACTTTTGAGCTTAAAAATTGGCAGATGCTTCACTACTGTGATAGAAACAGCTTCACAGTCCACAGTTTGGAGCCAGTGGTCCACAGGGTCTAAATAAATCTTTGTCTCTTCATGCTACAGACTTGTCAGTGGGTGGTTACTGTTCTGCATAGCTCTGATACCGCAGACTTAAAGAAGGTCTTTCCATTTTCTGTGGACTAGTGAATTTACTGTCAAAGAAATACATTTTCCTCAGTTTCTTATTTTTTTATTAATGCTGAATATATTGTTGGAATGGTGTCTGTACTTAAATGAATATGATGGCTTTTTTTTTTTTTTTTACTGCACAAATAGAGATACTCAGAGAATTACAGAAACAGAAGACCTCATTGTGACAGGCATGGACACAGTCTCTCCTGTTATCATTTACGTATTAATTACATGGCACTTCTGTACTGTTCAGTTAGCAGAGGAAGTTACCCTGCTATTGCTGCTGTTGGTGTATTCTGTTTTACATGAGAGTTTTTGTGGTTTTACCTATTCATTAGGGACAAATGTGTTCCTGGATTGCAGAAGCAAGCTTTCTCCATTTTATTTTGTAAGCCTTACTCAGTAAAATATAAGAATTACAGGAATTTTGAGCAGAAATTGGGTGAAAATTACAAATTTTTCTACATCAGTAAAACTAATTTTTTTTCAGCTCTTTGAATTGAGACATGGTGGAAGATCAGGGTTAGTGGGTTTAATGTCTCTTGTGAGAAAAAGATTTTGCTCTGCCAATTTTTGACCTACTGAAGAGAAACAGCAAGGAATACAGGGACTGAGTTAAGGGTAATGTTAGAATCTTAGTAGCAAGTTCCTGTAGGAGCTTAACTTGCCATTAAAGCTCTTTGCTTTGATCTCTGTTTTAGTTGTGTGTCTCTTACAATGTGGATTTTTTGTCTTGAAAGAGGAACATCTTACCTCCTAACCAAAAAGCCCTAGCACAAAGCTAAGTATGGTCAGCAGGAGTTAACTTTGAATGCTGGGGTGAGACTCAGCAAGTAAGGGTTGGAAAAAACATCTCAACATGGAAGTGTGCTAGACTGTCAGTCTCCCATGGAGTGAGGGAAGATACATTTTTGGAGAAGTGAATACTCAGTGGTGCAGGGTCTTCAATAATACTGTAGGGACCAACACTCAACTTGAATAACCTCTTTCTGGGATTTTGATGTGGCCTTGCTTTTCACAATCGGGGATGACTTCATCCTTGAAACTGACATAAGCAGATTTTCTTTTCTTCTATTTGTTTGTACCAGATACAGTTTTCTGATACTGTTTTTTTTTCCCTTGAGAACAACCATTTGATGATGCAGTAAATTGTGTTCTAATTTAGTTTTGCCCTTGAAGCAGCATTCCATGATTCTTTCAGTGGCCAACTGCTTTAAGTTGATATTTAAAGTTTGATTAAAATACAGTAAAGGTTAGAAATTAATATTAATGTTTGATCCTGGAAAATAATATCAGAAGTTATTGGTGAGTCAGTATCACCTGTCTCACAGGTGATCATAGTGTAATTGCACATGGTCGTGCTTTGTAGTGATTTTTTTATTCCTTTGCAATTGAGTGGAATACTCCTAACAAGTGAGCTCTGCGCTGGTGACTGTAGCTTTAATGTAATTCCAAACATTACATGGTTTCTCATGTGGAAGCCTGTTCAGCCGAACAGAGAAGTTACCCCTGCTGTACTGGTGGTCTGCCTGTCAGTTGGGCTTCATGACTGCTCTGCTTTTCCTGTGTTGTGTTAGTAGTCTGAGGAGTTTGAGGGCACACCAGAAAATCTACCAGGAAACTGTCAACATTTGGGTTTGGGTTTTGTTTCTAATTTTGATTAAAAAATTCCTGATGGCATTGTGGTTGCTGCATAGGTAACCCGGATCAGAAGTCATCGAGAGAGTGATGTATTGGTAGAACAGTTCAGGTGCAGAGATTGTGACTTCCAGGAGCTTACTAAGGTTTAAAATAACATTATCTTTCCACTAAATACAAAACATGTAATTAAATGACTACTCTGTAATGCCTGGGGCTTGTTATTAAGGCAATTCACAGTTTCTGTGACTTTTGACTAAATTCACTGAAGTTTGTGCAAAGGTTTAACCTGGTTATGTATTATATGGAAGTGAAAAGTATTTCCAAGTGCCCTTCTACTTGTTTCTTTCTATGTAGAGCAACCATTGCTACTTCAGTGTTAGGGAAGTAAGGGTAGAAGTAATGAATTGATAATGTGGGACATGACTTTTTTTGTTTGAAGTAGCACTTCGTTTTAATAGTAGTTGTTACGTTGTGTGCTTCTGTTCACATTTTCACCAACTGCTTGCTCTAGAGTAGCTCCTAGAAATGCCCCATAGAGATGAGCAGGCTGCTGTTTTCCAAGCTACAAGTTTGCTATCAGAATGTGGCATAGCAGCTGGATAGCAGCTGAGACTTTGCTTTCGAGCCATGACATCTAAAATCTCTGAGGTGGAAATTAGTGAAAGTGAAGGTATTACCAAGAGCATTCTGTCTGAGTTTAACTATATCTTCCCTAAATGGGATTTTCTTCCTGGGGATCCCAGGATTGCAAGTCCTTGAGAATTTGAAAAAGTACGTGAGTAGGAAGTAGAAAATACCTGAGACTCTCAAAGATCCTTTGGCTTAGCAGGTCTAACTGATCTTCTTGTGGTGTAACTAGCCAAGTCCCAAACAATGATTTTCACTTGGTTCGGGAATGTAGAAAGAACAATAGTTTTAATGAGGAAAAAAGAGTCTAGAGGCACCTGATTTAAATCTCTACTGCTCTGCTATAATCAAGTCAGTGATACAAAGCTATATTCAATTTTGTAAAGTTACATTTATTTGTAATAAACTGTAAGTCTATCCATGGTTTTAAATCCATGTGTTTGTTACTGTCAAAGGCTTAGGTGGGAACTTTGCTGAGTGGGCACTGAGATGTTGTGGATGTCTCTGGAGGATATGCCCATGTTCTATTTGGAAGCAATTTTGCTACGTAAGTTTCCACATCTCTTTATTTTGTTGTTTTTAACTGTTCTTGAACAAAATCTGTTTAAATAACTCTTTTTTTTCTCATTGTAAGCGGTATACCATACTCTTGTCACACTTGGACTCCTAAATTCAGAGTGACTCAGTTGATTAATAGATTTTTCAACTTTTTGATGAGCTCAGAAGAATAGTTTTAAAAATTTTTTATGCTGACGTGCAGCAGAATAAGTAGCCTGTTTCCTCAGTAATGACCTTCACCAAATCTTTCTTCAGGCAAAATGACTTTATGTTCTTGCTGGAAGAATTTGATTTTTCAGGTTTGGTTTTCTTTTTCTTGTTTTTTCTTTTCTGGTGATTTTGGAATTTATTTTTTGCATGTGTATGTCTGTTAGGAGATCTACTGGGCAATAGAGTAAAAATAAACAAGTGAAACAAAACCCACTACCAACAAAAAAACCCATACCCTCAACCCAGAAACCAGTCAGTTTGGACTCTGAGCAGCTATTTTCAGACTGGTTTGATTTTAATAAGGTAATAAATTGTTTCATAGCGAGATCATATTTATGGAAATGTAGATAGGATGAAAATGCATTCTGAATCAGTAGTTCCATAGTGATTTCCACATAAAAGAATGAGATATTTTAAATTACCTGTCTCTTAACAGTTCTCTTAACAGTTTCTTCAGATCATGTACAGAACCTCCAAAAACTTTTAATTATTGTTTTATTTGGGGCCAGTTAGCTCAGTGGTTTGAGCGCAGTGCTGACAACAAGGACCAACACCGAGGTCGCAGGTTCGATTCCCACTCGGTCCCCATGTGTTGCCTGGTCTAGTCGAGAGATGGCGACCCGGCCCAAAACGGCGAGGTTGGACTAGATATCTCTAAGGTCCCTTCCAGCCTAGGCCATTCTATGGTTCTATGATTCTATGATTTGTTTATTTCTAAGTTTCCACACAATTTAATTGGTGTTTTTTGCATTAATAAGCATCATGAGAGTTTTCAAAGCAGCATTCTTCAATCATTTGTCCACAGTGACAGAATGTATAAGTTAATAAAAAAGCTAGTAATAAAATCCTGCGATATGCTTTTGGGATGGAAGAGGCACCATGTAGCCTTGTTTTCTGACTGTCTTTTTACATTCTCCTTGGAATGATGAGATGGATGGGAAAATGCCCTTTCAAGAAATTGCCACTACTAGATTGGCTATTCTGCATTTTAGAAGTGCTCTTGTGCCGTTTGCTTTCTGCCATAGCTTGTCCTTATTTGACAGACTTGTTGGAACTCAGCGAAGTTCAATAGACAGGTTGCAAAATTTGAAAGAAATCAGTCATGGGGTAAAGCCTATCTGGAGCATAATTTATCAAATAAGTGATTGATAAATAGGTGGATTCTGTACACTAGGAATGAGCTAAACTTTAGGGTGGTATGGTATTTTGACGTCTTTTTATAGAACCTATTGTATTAAACCTGTGGCTGATAAAGTTACAACAGACAAGTGAATGTCTTCCCCTGCGTGACCACATTGCATGTCCCCTCCACTGCCCTGGCATCAGTGCTGGGCAGGCAGAATTGTGATGCCTCCTTATCCCTCTTACACTGCTGTATAACTGTGTCAGCTCCAGGTGTTTTAAAATTTAAAGCTTTTTCAGTTTCTAGTATAATTCAAGGCAGCAGGCTGTCTGGAGTACTCACTTTCACAATGCAGTTAGTTGACGTTTGGAGATGATAGAAAGTGAATTTAGGAGTGGCTGGCACAGCCTTTCCCAGGGAACGGGCACAGTCCCTTCCCCTGCTGGAGACAAAATGGTCTTTCTATTTCCTGTGCGTGTCCCTTGAACATGGCTTCCTCATGGCTTTTCCCATGAGATGTCAAGGTGTGTTTTGTAATCTGTAGCAGGTTTATTGTGGCATCTGGCCCACCCTGTAAGCAGCAGTGGGAGTGCAAGGTTTTAAGCATGGATGTGAAAGTGATGCTGTGGAGAAGGGCTTCAATCAGAGGAGCTGGGTTTGGTCCAAAACTGGGACCGATTAAATGAAGAGAATCTGACATTGGAGATCTGTTTGATGCGCTAAAGGCAGCCACAGGTCTGAGATTCCCCCAGGTGTTTGGAGAAGAAAACTCAGAAGGAGTTACACAGACACAAGGATACATGGACATGGTTTTCCTAAGATTCATAAAGATTTTGTAAGTCTGCCTTTCTCTTACTGCTCTATTGCTTTCTGAACCCACTCCCTATGTACTTTACTACTCATCTCCCAAGAAAGCCAGAATGTTGGTCAAGAAGCAGAAGAGGATGAGGTTAACATGAGGCTGAACACCTCCTGAACTGGCCTGGTCATGTCCATGGATCGCTCCTTTCCCTTCTTGGAAGGATAGAGCAGGATTGCCCATGAAGCTTGGAGAAAGTCCATTATCTTTGAGACTCCTATAAGAGAAAAAAAATAATGTTGACCAGTACCTAAAAAATTAAGGACAAGAAATAAATATTTAATCACTTTAAATTATTGTTTGCGGATTATCAGCCTAATAAAAGAACCTACCTTCCAGGCTGTTTAATCATAGGTTTGGTTTTTTTGCAGTATGATATTATGCCCAGATTGTAAATCTTATAAGCTTGTGTGATTCTTTGTTTTCTTTTTGGTAAACAGTAATTAAAAATCAGGAGCATAATATATTAAGTCTTTAATGAAGCTTTAATTATGTCTGTGCATTTTTGTTTGAGTAATATCAGCTAGTATAAAAACCTTTTGTGTATTTCACGTATGTTATAGCCTCTCCCCCAAACAGCTCGTATATAGATAAAATAATGTACATCTGGGGTTTATTTTGTGGGAAATTCTTTTTTGGTTGTGCTTTTGGTGAACACTTGTGTTTGTTTGAGTTCTGTATGAGCCTTTAAAGAGTTAGTGTCATATGAAGTACAGAATTTGGATTCACGTATCTAAAAATAGATTTAAAGTATTTTGCTTTTCAAAAAACATTCTTTTGTTATTCTGTATACACTATGCATCAGACCATGACCACTAGTTTTTCTTTTTTTTACTTCCCTTTTTCTTTCTCACAGAAACTGGAGTTATGATTAGTTGAATGAACAATTCCTGAAGGAGATTAAATGGTCTTAGTTTCAGCAGTTGTGTTGCAGTGATCTTTCATAAAAAAGGTCATGGAGTTAATAGTTATGTTTTTATTTGCGCAAACAGTATTTTACAAATTAATAAGCTGTTCAGGAAAGTATCTTCTGTTACTTTAGCACTAATATAGAACTTTGTGATAATCAGACTTTTTCTTTTTAGAAGCATTTTCTTTGACATTTTTCAAGAAACACTTTAAATAATTTTCAACCCCTGACATCAGAATTGGTTGTGCCACTGCTGCAGTACAATGAAAAATAGTGGGTTATAGAGAGGAAAACTCAATCAGTTAGAAATATGTTTGCTAGACTGTAGATTTCATGTATAACATTTTCACTGTCATGAAACAGAATTTAAGCCATCAGAAATAATATATTGGCATAGCTTAGTGGAAAGGGTTTTATCATTTAAACTTCTTTTTCATATTTTGTTTTCTAGGATATTATTTTCTAAATTGACAGATAAGAACACAGTGGACATATGTTTTGGTCTCAGCAGATATGATATGACCATAACTGGCTGTGTCTCTCACCAGCATTTTTATCCACCTTAAAACAATAAGCCAGCACAACTTTTCCACAGTTATCCTTTTTCTACAATATTGTTGCGGTTTTGGTCTGTTTGTCTGATTACTCAGGCAGACTATGGAAGAACTCTGCAATATCAGAAAGTATGCAGTTACTATGGAGTCTATTTACTATTTTTTGTTTTTGTTGTTAGGACTTTAATGCTAAATTTTGGACTGAATGCTAAGCTTGTTTGCATCTCAGAAGACTTGAATTTCTTTAGTTTTCTAGCTTATGCTTTGACCTCCTACTCAATTTTCCCATTATTCATTCCCAGTTGGTATGTTTTCACTCAGCGGTAAATCGCTCTTAATTCCACTTAAGCAGGAGATATAAGAGCGCCAAACAATAGTCCCACTCCATCCTTGTAGGAACAGATAATGATGTGCCACCAGAAGTGTACCTCCTCCTGTTCATGTTGCAATTCCTGTTAGACATGAAGAGTGACTTGCTGGTTTCTTCTGTGTCTCTCTCAGAGGATGCTCTTCAGCATCCTTCATGAAGGAGGTGGTGTTTCGTTACACCTCAGAGGTCAGGAGCGCCCTTTGGTGGTTCCACACCCTCGCACTCCTCAGGTCTGCGTGTTGGGCTGCTGGAGCGTGAAAACAGGTATGTGTGCCGCAGCAGGATTTACTGGCTGATACTGAACTGAGTCATTTTGTCCCTCTTTTTGTCCCTCTTTTCTCAGATCTTCTGTGGGTGAAAATTTGTTCATCAGTGGCGGAAGGGCTTTCTAGCCTACTGCTAGTTATTAGAAGTTAGCATTTGTTCTCTGAAGTGCCTGTGTACTAACAGGAGGTCTACGTGCGGTTAACAGTGAAAGAGCAATTTAGTCTGCAAGAGATTTAAAACAGGATGCCTCACATTCTATTGTGTTTAGCCTTGTGCAAAACTGCATGGGCCTTACTTTGGTATGACACGGTGCTTTCAGAGGCTGTGAACTGCAGAGCAAGGTTAAGTAGCTTAACAAGATGTATGTGTTCTTTGTCAATGCTGAATCAAGAGCTTTGCTTTGGAAAGCAGGTTAAAGATGTAAGAAAGAATCTAACTGTAGCAAGTTACTCTTTTTTTTTTCCTTTTTAAAGAATTTTAAAAGTTTATTTTTATTTTATCAATGCATAATTTTGTTCATCTCTTTCCTTCCACACTTTTAATTCCAGTTCCTGAGGGAGAGTTGTTCAAAGGCAATGGCTGTTTTGGTAACTGATGATTGATAATTCTAAATTTTGTAAGGCAATGATATTTTTAAATTTTGTAAGGTACACAAAGGTATGCTTGTCATACAAGTCAAGTGCACTTTTTCGGGGTGATATTTTAAAAAAATTAAATAATTGTATCTACAAGAATTTTCCTGATACACTTCTGGTCTAGATCTATTTATTTGTTTTGGTGGCAGTCAGAAAAGGTTGAGTGAACTCCATTTCATGCTTCCTTTGAGATTAATTTTTAACTCTGCCATAAGACATACCACGCAAACCACAGAGGGGAATGTAGTGTCTCATTGTTGAAATGGAAACCTGCATCAAGGTGGATTTTTCAGAATTTTGTCAGCAGTACTCAACATTCCCATCAGAGATGTAGAGAGGCGGCAGTCTGGGGGCAACACGCTAGGGTGTTTGTGGACAGAGAGACAACTGCAGTGAGGCTAAAGAGGGGGAGGGAGCAGAAGGTGCTCTTCGACTGGGACCAGAGCAAGGTGTGTGGTAGCGTGGTGAGGGAGCAGCTGTCTAAGTAGCAGGTCTGCAGAAAACTCTGTGTAGACTGCAGCTAATGACAGTAGAAGATGGGTTGGTGGTGGCGTATCATTGCTGAAAGGCAGTTGCTGTAGTCAGAGGTCAGGAATATCACCTCAGGAGAGGCAGGATGGATGCTCAGTGAGGGCACAGGGGTTGTATCCTCTTTGGCATGCTGTGTTGGAGAGAGCTGGCGAGAGTTTAAAGGAGAGCACTGGAAAGTCTGTAAGAAGACAGGCAAGACCATGAGGAGTGAATCCCCACTATCAGGTGGAGTTTATTTAGGGCAAAGAAGACAGGGTCCATAGCTGTGATCAAGAGGCAGCTGGCACTCTGTTCTTTGTGAAGTCAGATCTTGGGAAAACTTTTCCAACAATAAGAATATTGAAACACTCAAATCTGACCAAATAGCCATAGATACTTTGAATGCTTTTGAGGATGGGTAAATACACATATCAGAAATGTCATCAGTGTCACTGATGCTGACTTCAGGGACAGGGACATTGATATGATTGTGTCAGATGGCATCTCAAGATGTGACTCAGTGTTTGTTTTTTTGAAATATTGTCACGTAACTATGCAGTTTGGTTATTTTTGTAGACATGAGGAGTAAAATCAATCCACTGGAGGGGGTTTAAACATGCCCCCTCTTTCTATTGTTTTCTCCCAACTTGTTATAAAGAAACAGAGAAATTTGCACAAGCCTGTTTTTCTTTTACCTCCCAGCAGTACCCTTGCTGGTTAGTTCTAGCCAAATTTAGAATAAGAATAGAGAACTCAAAAATAAAGCCATTCATTTTTAATGGTGATCAGATAATGGGAAAATGTATTGATTTTCTTTGCTGAGAAGACAAACCAAACTCATTTATATATAATCAGCAGTCACCAGTTGACTATGCCGAAATGTGTATTGGACACCTGTTGCTTGTGCAGCTCTGGACTCATTGTAGGTTGTTCTATTTCTTGTCTGATCAGGATTTCTTCCGGTGTTAGGATTAAGTTTGTTGTAGTAATAATAGAAGGTGGCTTAGAGGACAAAGAGTGAAAAGCCATGGGGGTTTGAGCTTTTGAGTTGTCTGAGCAACAGAATTGTTTTAATTTATGAAACAGAAACCCCAAGTGTTGACAGAAAGAGTATCTCCATCATGATACTCATATGTATCATTTTATAACTACCTTTATAGCTGTCGAAGTTTAGGGCTGGGCTGGCCACTAAACTTTGACAGACACTATGTCACAATATCACCCTCGCGGGGGCTCTGACCGTTAGTTTTTACTTTGAACTGATTAGATTTCTTATGTAATCTGTAGCAGGTAAGATGAGAATCGTGTATGTCTTTGAGAGAGTATCACTGGCTTTGTCAAAATTGTAATTGATGATTTCCAATACGTAATTTTGATGCTGAGCTGAAATCTTACAACATATACCCAGGAAGCATCTGAAAAGGGTGTCCATTTATGGTTCATGATTTTAAGGAAGGGCTTATACTCAGTGTAAAGGCAGCTTGTTTACAAATGTTTTAAACCTACTGATTTGTATTATGTATTGAATGCTAGCTGCCTCTCATGTTGATTAGAAATTATAACACATCTGATTGTCCTCTTTACATGGGTGATCTGTAGGTGGACTGGATGGAGTCTGGCTTTCTTGCCTCTCAAGTAAATGTGAAATCCCAAAAAGCTCAGATTGGCTGAGTCTCTTTATCTCTCTCTCAGAATCTGAAGCCTCTGCACTTAACTATACGTATGAAGTATTTTTACCTGACACAGGTCCTGTGTGACTGGTAGTCTGACAAGAAGCTTTGCTTTATGGTGGAGCATGGATTGGGTTAGGACACATTTACTCTGTGAGCTGATCATGGTTTGTTTCGTGCCTGTTTCCTTCGGATGCAAGTTCTGAGATGCATTGTAAAAGGAGAGTAGATGCTTGCAAATTAATAATGTCAAAGCCACGGCTGAAGCCTGGAGTAATCAGTTCTGCAGGCTGATGTTGCTGTTCTTTTGTTTTCCTGGGTGTTGTCTCTAAAATCAGCTCTGGTCTCTCTTTTTTGCTTACTGAGTGATTTCACATTAGAGAAAATGTCCAAGATAATTCCCAGAGGAAATGAAGAAATTTGAAGGAGATTGGTCTTCTGCAAAATACTGCCATATCTCTAAGTAATTGAGAATAACAATATACTTCGGTTCATGTCACAAATAGAACAGTATGCCTGAGAGAACACAAATGGAAATTGCTTATGTAGGAAGGGAGAGTGATCTGCGATATGCTGGATTCTATTTTGCAAATATAATCAACAGATCCACTCTGCTCAGATTCTTCTGTTCAGTATAGATGAATGGGTAATGTAATGAGTTTTTCTCAGCATTTCTGTATGTTGAAGTTCAATCCAAATTGTACCTTGGCACATCTTGTTGTCTGGTGTGATACAAAGTTTCTAGAGCTTTCAGAGGGAATGGTGTAATTAAATTTATGAAAGTGTTTCAAATTGGAATTAGAGTACCAAGGTAAAACAATATGTCAAGTCAAAAGAAAGTAAATGAGCACTAAAAATGAGCAATCAAGAACTATTCTGTTTAAGGTTCAGCTGTTTTCCATCTTTTTTTTTTCAGTTCTAGGTGGGTAGTGACTACACAGAAGTCAATTTTAGTGTCTGTGTTCCAGAAATCAAGTTTCATTCTGGAAGGATTTGCACAGCTCTTCTGTCATCTTTGGAAGGTCATGCAGATTGGGAGGTCCCCTTCAACTTGAGACAGGCGAACATTGCACCCATCTTCAAAGGACAATGTGGAAACTAGTCTGATTAGTGTCGCTTCTGCCCCTGAAAAAATGTTGGAATGAATCCTGTTGGAATGAATCCTCTGAGCACATGAAGGAGGAGGCAGCCATCATCAGAAGCAGTCAGCATGGGTTGACTAAGGGTTGATCATGCCTGACCCACGTGATTGTTTTCTGTGATAAAATTACCAGGTTTTCAGACAGAGGGAAAGCAGTGGATGTTACTTACTTTGTCTCTAGCAAGATTTTGACTCTGCCACCTAGAATATTCTTGTATCCAACTGGGACATTACAGTATGAGAGGGAGGAAAACCAAATGGGTAAAAACCTGGATGGTTGGGCTCAGAGGTCACGGTTAATGCATCATGTGCTGTCTAGAGGCCGTTGTCAAGAAGGGTATCACAGAGGTGTGTCCTCGAACCTGTTGTGTTTAGCACCTCTCTCAGTGACCCAGACGAGAGAACAAAAGGCACTCTTATAAATTTTAGCAAGTGGCACCATACTGGGGGGACCGGGTGATGTGTTGGAGGACAGGGCTGTGCTTCAGAGGAACTGAGCAACAGGGACACCCCTGGCAGACTGCGGCCCATGGAAGAGCTCAAGCTGAGTGGGAGAAAATTAGTTAGAAGGAAGCAGCAGTGGAGGAAGACAAGTAGGAATCTGTACAACCCTGGCTCCAACCTTCTGCATTGCCTTTTCCTTGACCATAGGAATTGGGAATGACTACGTGTAACATGGTGAAAACAAGAAAAGTTGAGACTGGGAAGGGGGAGAAGATGGATTTAAGCTGAAGCTGAACTGGGAGAGGGGAGAGCAAAAGTGTTTGTTTAATTGTTTATGGTTTCCTAGTTTGAGCTAAAACAGAACCACTTCTCTGTTCAGTGATTTTTACTTTTCAGCTCATCCTCTCCTAAGAGGCTGCACTTCCTGAAGTTAACAGCATGTTTTTGCAGTGTCTGCTACTAGAAGTGATAATGCCTTATATATATAGTTACTACCCAGGACTGGTATGTAGAAAGGCTTTCACTTACACTTTCTCCTGCAGTAGCCAAGGTCACCAATAAATCTTGTGCCCCACGTTGAGGTGCCATAAAGTAAAAGAGTTGTAAGTAAAAGGTCGCACCTGCAGGGGGAAGCAGACAGGACAGGTGACCCAAAAAGTGTTCCATTCCATATATGTCATATTCGGTATAAAGCTGAGGGATAACTAGAGTCAAACCCTCTTGTTCGATGGGTGGCATTTTGTACATATTTGCATATATTTAATTATTTGAGTTACTTTTATATTAGTACTATTATTGCTTCATTAAAACTGTTCCAATTTTCTTTTCCAATACATAAGTTTCTCTCTTATTCCCTTTCTTTTCCACTTTGGGAAGGAAGAGGAGTTAATAGATAGCATGTGTCATTCATGTAGTGACCAGCTTAGCTCTAACCTGTGACAAACCTTTTTTTTCTCAATATCCAAGTCAGTAATCAGAAGTTTGTGTTAATTGGCAATAAATGAAATGAAATAAAATTCCCTGGATCAAGATTATTTTGCCTGTGACAGTGCCTTAGCTGTTGTGTGATGTAGCTGCTGAAAAGCAAGCTTGTGATATGGCTTTCAGTAGTGGAGAACTAGGTTGCATGTTAAGAAAATTTTGATTAGCTAAATGTCAGTCGGTTAAGTGTAAAGCACATACAGCTACACTCCATTACTGTAGTATTTTTGCAAAAAATCTGACAAAATTACATTGATTTTAAAAATTAATATTCTTTTAAATATTCTTTTAAAAGAATAGATCTACATTGTTAGTAAAGTCCATTATCCAAGTGTCCTATTCCTAGTCGTCAGCGCTTAGGAAAAAGTATTAAACCAGAGAGTGTGTCTTCTGATGCTTTCTCAACCTCACAGCACTTCAGCAGCTTCTTCATTCAGAAGTACAGGTTATCTTTTCAAAACAAGAAGAGAGGGAAATTTATATAGAAATACCATGCTGCTGCAATTTAGTGCATTTTCACCATTTTTCATGTCTCAGATAATCCCTTACATAAAATGTTAGGTATTTTAAGAATAGCTAGTGTTGAAATGTCTTGCTTCCACTAGAACTGCAATTGAAAGCTGCTGCAAGAACCAACTTTTTATTTCCTGTCTAGGTTTTATCTGTCCCTATCTGTCCTTTTTAACAACATGATTCTTCATTTTAAAAAGGTTGGGTTTGCTTTTTTTTTTTTTTTTTACTTCCAACTTCTTCGGGTTTTATTTTGGCTGTTCTAGACTCTTCTTGTAAGGAGCTGGCAAGCTTGTCCTAGTTATATCCTTGTGCATTGCCTCTGTGCCTGTTTGTTGTTTCTGATTTGTGATTCCAGCTGAAGTCTGAATGAGGTCTTGTGGTTTGGTTGTGAATTTGTTTGTTTTGCTGCTTGAATTGTGATCTCGGTTCCTGGGAGCTCCAAACAGAAGCAATCATCGACTACACAGACTGAGAGAGCCCTCTATATTGAACATGTGTAAGTATTACCCTTCATCTAATATGTGAGGGAGTGCATTTACTACTCTCTTGACCCACAAAGATGTGTTTACACCATTTAAAACTGATGCCTAATTCTCAAGCAGTAAATCCTAAGATGTACTAGCCAAGAGGGCATTAGAAGTATTTTAAAATACTCAAAAACCAAGAAGTTTGAATGATGAAATCAATGCAATTAAATATGACATTCCTTTAGATTGTATCCTTACTGCGATTGTCTTGGCTTTATAGGTCTCTATAGGTTTTCACATTTCATAATTATTTTTGCAAATTCAGTACTCCTCTTTGTGCCTAGTAACCTTCATCTGCAATTTGAACTTTGATCTTTTTGGTTTTTTTGTTCAACTCTGAACTTGTACATAAAATATAGAACAGAATGTCAAAACAACACTTCAGTCCTCAATGTATTTCTGAAGTTGGAGCCAAGGAAGAAAAATCAAGAAACTTTGACAGCATTTTTCTCAATACTATATTTAAGCTGCTTCACATTAGAAGTATTTCAGACTAAACTGCTGGTGTTAAAGGACCTTTTCAGTCTTCCCAGGGCACTTCTGAAAAGTGTGTTGTGAAGGTGTACTTAAAAATTACCTGAAAAAACCCAGAATTTGTTTTTGCCGACGCAGTTTGTATTTGCCTCGTGTGGAGTTAGGTGCTGTGCCGTGTAAGGGTTGTACCTTACCGGACCCTTCAAGAACAGATCCTTCCATGTACATGGATTTCCTTGTTCCATGTACATGGATTTGCTTGTTCATAGCATGGACTGTGAGATTCACTTGTGTGACTGATGTCATTGGGCCTGGAGTTTATAGACTGAAATTTTGTCACTCTGCTGCATTTGAGAAACTTGAAATGGGTAGATTAGACATTTTAAGTTCTGTGACACTGTGTGGTTGTCTGTACACTGCACTCATTCAGCCTGGTAGTGCGCCTGCAACTTTTGATCCTAAATAAGTTTTTTTCCGTATCTCTGTGTTTCATCAGCTCTGGGACTGTCCACTGAGAAAACGAATGTGTGGATGACAAACTTTTTTGTACCTCGAGTGGTGTGGGGACAAGTTTGACTTGTGAAATAGCAGTCTGTGCCTCAGGAAGCCAACTGGTATGCTGCCTGTTGCACTTCCAGTAAAAGTCAATCTCTTGGGATTACGTAGCTAGCTGAGAAGGTGGGACTGCTATCTGTGATTGCTGTTTGGAAGAAAAGATTTGATCCTTTTTTCTGGGAACAAACTCTCTTAAGCTTGCCCCCCCCACCACCATCCAGGGAATTAGAAAATAAATTGCTTAAAGCAGATGACGTTAATCCCTGATAAAATTCAACATAGTTGAATTGAGCCATTATTTTGAGGTCGGTGTCTGTGAGATTATAGGCTTTTAAATCCAGTGTCTTGAAAACTATGTAGACTTTTTTAATGGGTTGTTAGATGGCATTGTTCGTTCAAAACCTACATTTGGAAAGTTTTTTTCAGCCTTTTTTCTTTTGCCCACTGCTGAGTTGAGTGGGCTTCATAAATTGCCATTGAATTCTACCAGAAGAAGAACTTGTGTTTTCATGTCATTTTCCCAAGCAATTTTTTAAAGGAAAAAGAGCTGGGATTTTAAATATTTTGTAGCAGGTGACAACGCCTGTGGCCACTCCTAGAGCTGCCACTGGCAGTTTTCCTTGTAAAGTAGTTTCAAGATTAGATAGGCAGCATACGTGGATTAAGGGGATCAGTCTGTGTCATGCCCTGTGAGCCTTCTGAAGGGAATCTGGGTCTGCCCTGCAGTCGCAGTGGATCTGCGGTGCTGTGAAACTGCTGAATTGTCCTATGCCCTTAGAAGTGTTTCCTATAATATATGGAGACGTTTTCAAGGAATCTGACCTTTCCCTGATGTCCATTTACTTCAGGGAGGCAGCAGGAAATACACCAAAGCATTCTGTACTTTTGCTGAACATTTTATGTCAGTTTCAAACAAAAAGCGGTACTTCAGCTTGCTGCCAGGTATTTAATGCTTCGAGAACCTTATGATCTTGTGTCATGAAGAGCAGCTCAGATCACTCTGCCTGTGATGCCTCTTTACTTTCTTATAAGCATACCTGATTTCAAGTGCTGTCCAGTTTGATTTAAAAAACATCAAATAATCCTGTTCCTAACCTCCTGTGTTTCTGCCAGGCTGCACAGAAAATTTGGTGATACATTTTATAGTTTAATTCACAGTCCCTATTTATACATATTTAAATCTCAATCAGCTGCAGTATGTCCGATTTAACTTCCAGTGAAAATTTCACATCAGATATAATTTATATGCTTGAGATATGTTTGATTTAATTACTGCTGTTGCATGCACTTATGTATCAAGTACACATTTCTCATAAATTCTCTCAGGTGATTGTCTTCAGGAGGTTTGTTTCAGGATGACATCGTTTCTGTATTTATAAACTGAGTGTTTAAGTAGACTGGCCTTGTTTTTAAGCTTTATTTTTGTGCCTGCTACAAAAATAAAATAAATGAGGGAAACAGGGTGTAACTGTTCCCTATGCTTATAGAAATTATTTATCAAAAGAATTGTTTCTGTTCCTCCTTCTGACTGTATTTCATGTTGCCAATGCTGGTGTCATTTTAGGACTCCTCACTGATGCAAATTGGCCTCTTAAGTTTAAGAATGCACGACAAATAAGCACTGATTAATTTTCACTGCAGTCTAGTAGCCTGATAAATTTTTAAGCTGTGCTATTTGATAGGGAAACTAAAGAAAAGATTTTATGTGACCTGCCCACAGTGAGGAAGGCATTAGATAGGAATCAAGAATTTCTAACCACTGACTATGTTCTTGGAGCATCCCTTTCTGTCTCAGGACAAAAATAGTCAAAATACTGCAAACTTAAAGCAACAGCATAAGGTTTATCATAGACGTTGCTTAAGCATTGCAGCTACCTATATCTTTTGGAGCAAATTGGACCCTTAAAGCATTTCTTCAAAACCACTTTTCTAGTAGTGGTTGATAGATTTGTTAATACTGTTTTTATTTAATAATATTTAACCCATAATAATCCAAGGCAAACTGATTTTGATTTAGCTTGGTGGGAGTGCAGTGTGTTGCCGAGATCAGGTTATAGATCATGTATAGTCTTGTCCATATTTGGTTTAATTCCACTCACGCTCGATCCAACAGTTTGAGGGAGGTGAGGCTGCTCTTGCTCTGTGGCCCAGTGTCCATCCGGCAGTGAGGCTGAGCCTGTGTCCCCAGTGGGCACAAGCACACAGTGCACGGGAGCACCACGTGTGCACACGCACACGCAGCTGGGTCAGGTGGACAGGCAGAGCACTCACACAAGCACAGGTGGCACCAGCGGCCTCATCCTGCTCCTCTCTCTCATGGGGAAGGACTGAGTCCCCTAGTGAGACTCATATATACCTGTGCGAAGTGCGGATCCCCTGAGCAGCTGGGGGTCTCTCAGTCTGCCCTGTAGCTGCCTCTGGGTCCCAGAGGGCATCCAAGCCCCTGAGGCCACAGCCCTGCTCCAGTTGCTGTTGCTTACCTTGTCACATGTCTGCACACCCAGAGAAAATCACACAGTGTTGACCAGGACTCCCTTGGTCCCTTTGTTGACCTCCTGTGCTCTCCCCTACCCAGGGCTGGCTGTTAGAGGCCTTCCCCTCCCCATCAGCTCCTGGCCCTTTTCTACTGCTCACCAGCTGGTCCAGCTTCATCTTTGCTGGAGATCTATGTGCTTGCCGTCATGTGCTGCAATGCTGGCGCCACAGACACACGGGCACCCCAACTGGTGGTCTGACTCCAGTTGCTGCACCCAGACCCCCAGACACACACACACACATGACAGGTAGACAATCTGTCATACAGGAAATGAGTTAGGAAGGCGTTTAGCAAGAAAACAGTACAGACTGTGCTGATCAGGCACAGGGCATGGCCAGACAAGTGTCCAGCCAGCCCACAGTTCACGTGTGACCATCCCTTTTTATCCCTTTACTCCTCTACCTTCCCACACTTTTTCCTCACCAAACCACCTAAATCCACCACTTTTCTTGTCTTTGATTCCTCCCCTAAACTCCCTGCAATGAGTTCTGTGCAATCCTCAAATGCTCTTCACCTACATCCCACGTGCCCTGCTAAGTCCAAAAGGTGATCCAGAGGGCTGCTCCCTATGGCTTACCTTGGTGGGTTTCACACCTGGACTGGGGTGCTGAGGCTCTCCTGGGTCAGCTCTGGGAGAGGTCGAGGCAGGATGTTCCTTCCTTAGGAGTCTGTGGTTTGAGTTCCCATCTGCAACTGCATGTCCCTGTGCTCCTCTGGGCTTGTGGAGATGGGCATTTGATGGACTGGTGGGTCCTGGGATGTAGCTGGGGCAGGATACTACTTGGGCTTTTTGGCCCTGCTGTTGTCTCTCTGTCCTGCTTGATATGTGAGATCGTATCACATAACCTCACTTATACATTGTGTAAGAACATCAGAAATAATTGCTATGTAGATACTGTTACTGCCTAGGTTTGATACTCCCCCCTTTAGAATGGAGACTTGAGACTTAGCTGGTGTGAACTATTAAAATGTTTATTTATTAACAAATACTCTAAGAGAAAATAAGTAGAGCAACAAAACAGTCTATGCAAAATAATCTATACTGTATGTGATCAAATTTACCAGTTTACAATTTTAGAAGATAAAGAATGCAGATTCTAAGGAATGACAGCTGTGATTACAACTAAATTACAGTTTTCTAAGTACTGAGGTGTAAACCTGTTTCCTGCCTCCATATCTTAAAAACATAAACCTGATGGAGAATCTGGCATGTCATCGAAGGGCATTTCCTCGAGCTCCCTCATGGATTTGAATCTGTGTGTCAGCATTGCTACCAGCTACATTGGGCTGTCTACACACCTACCATTGGAAGACCCACCTTCATTTTTTCTCCACTTGATTTGTCATTTTATTGTCTTTTTGCTACTTTTTCTCCATTTTTTTTCTGAATTTGGGCCCAGCTTTTCATTATCCTTGCATCACCTAGTCTCTGCCAAAACTTTTCCCAAGTAAACAGTCCTCTTACAGGTATTTTTTTGACATTAGCCCCGGTTTTGCTACATCCGTACCCACATTTCGTATTTCACGTCGTTAAACATGCAATGTAAGCCTTGTGTAATGTTAGCAACATTTCCTCAGTGTGAGTGGCTTGGCAGCTCAAAATTCACCTATTGTAACCAGCTTAGAGTGTTTGGATTTGGTGTACATTTTTCAGTTACTAGATATGATTGTTGTTTTAGCCCTAGATGTCTACCTACATCCACTTCATGGTGATCAGGTTCTTACCGTGCATGCTGGAGCACATGGCAGAGCAGTAGAGTCACTCATTTTTCACACCTCAGCTGTGGGCTGTCATAGTTTCTTAGCTGTGGTGAGGCATTGTGCTCCACTTTGACTTCTTACTCAGAGTTTCACTTACATAGAATCCATTTCTTTTGGAAGCCTCTCTGCTTAATTTGCTTGGAAGTAAATTAGTGCCTTGGTGAAAGATGTAGGGCTAAATCTCTTGGGTTTATTGCCTTAAAGTAGCCTGTAAAGGTTTTAATAACCAAGAAAAGTGTACTGCTGTGAAATCTTGTGTATTGCTAATGTGGAAGTATAGGGCCAGAAGTTTTTTTCCAGACGTGGATCTAATTCATTCCTTTGTATATAGGTATGATGTGTCACTTAAATCATACTTGATGAAATATTTTTCTAATCTCTTCTTATGTCTCCAGGTAAGAAGGGAAGAAATTTCACAGCCAGAAGTAATCAGTTTTAAAATTCCATTGTTCTTTAAAGTTACAGTTGCATGTTTGTTTTGGTTTTTTGCTTTTTGTTTTTTTGTTTTGTATTAGGGTTTTTTGTTGCAGGTTTGTTTTTTTTTCCTTAAATGTAATCTCTGTATTTTTAGTTGCCTTTTTAGGATGATTTTTTTTTCCCCCAGGGGACTAAAATTCATTTCCTTTAGTCTTTCTTGGAGGCCTTGTATTCTATGTGTCTTGTAATTATTTATTCTTCTCTGGTGCCTCTCCCAAGTCCTTTGTCCTCATCCCGTCATACTTGGAATCCTGCTGTTACAGTGCTAAACTTCATTGTTTTGCGATTGTGACACAATTATCTATCACATCTTGATTTTCAACACTAATTCCTGCATATTTAATCAGAATAAAATGTCCTTTCCTGGTAACCTTTTTAACTTTCTTAAGCAAAAAATATCCTTCCATACCTCTAGTAATTGTATTGCATTGCTTTCTCACCTGGTGCATAAGTTAATGAATTCTACTATTTTACCCTTGTACGCTGTCTTTTGATCTGTATTTACTTCAAAATTAAAGAATCACCCATAATATTACCATTGCTGTTTTCTTAGGCCCTGACTTTAATCTTAAGTCCACTCTATTATAGTTTATTGAGTTTCAGAATAAATGTATAGTTTCTGAAGTACAATACAGAACCTATGTTACTCTTTTCTTTTTGACATGTGGTCCTTCATGAACAAGCTGTCACCTTCTGTGTTGCTATTCCAATGGGTTTTAGTTGTCCCACATAGTTTAATAATGCTATGTAGGACATACTGCAAACTTCTTATGGTTTGGCAATTTTGGCATTTGTATGGACATCACTGGTGTTTAAGGAAGTGCCTTTTGACATCTTGTCTTTGTTTCTTCCATAATCCTATTGCAACTGCCAGCTGCTTCCTGGAGTCTAATTCTAAGACAAAGTTTCTGTTGACTTAATCTGTAAGACATTTTCCCAACAGTTCCCTCAAAAACTAGCTTAATGCTTTTTTGCTGTTGCTGAGCTAGTATTCTGAATGGCTTTTCCGTCTCTGTGGTTTTGGGCCATCCTTCTTTTGTCAAGCAGGTGCTCTCAGCTGAGGAAATTAAAACCCTTCTGCTGATGCTGTTTGTGCAGCCATGTGTTCATTTCCAATTATGCATCTGCCCCTACTTGGGTGTTTACACCTGACTAGGGGATTGAAGAGGAAGCCACCTATGTCTCTGACTACTTCAGCAGTCTCCTGGAAACTTAAGTATTTTTGACCTGTTACAGCTATATCTGGCAATGTCATTAGTACCAGCTGACTGGGTAGCATAGGGCAGGAGGGTCCCCAAAGGAAACCGTAGGCAGGTAATTAAACTTACTGAAGCAAATACTCTTTTAATATTACAGACCAGATTTGATGGGAAGCCTGTACTCTCTTAGAATCATGGAGTATTTAAGCTTCCTAAATCACTTTTCAAAATGAGCCTTAGGCAGTAGTGTTCACATGGGTGAACTTCTGAGTATGCCTGAGGTCTTCAGCTGAATTGCAGAGCAGGAGCGTGGAGGAAATTTGGTTACCTTTATGTTCGCATTCTGTGCTCTGCAGATTGTGTAGTCATGGCAGTTTCTTTTTTTGCCCACCTGCTTATATTGCAGAGACCTGAGACATATTTCTGCAATGACGTATTTGTAGACAGAATTATATACGGGAATCCGTTGCTCTATTTGGTACGAGAGTTACTAGCATGTTGCAATGACATGACCTAGAAACCGTATTTTACCTATTGAAGCTTTTTGGCAGTGCTTTGTTTGTTTTTGTTGTTTGTTTTTTCCTCTTGCTGAAATAATATATAGTCACAGAATAATTACATCTTGTTTAAAGAAATGCAGAAACATAGAAGTGTTTAGGAATGTCTGTGAAGGAGAAGCTGATTTCCTCTGGCAAATTGGGAAACATTTATGTATGGAAGTTTAGTGTGCTGCCTTAACTTTGGTGGACCAGGTACCGTGCATTAGAATGAGTATGTGGGTTTTAGTCAAGGAAATTGTTCATTTGCTCCAGTTTCATGAATATGTCAGTGATTCACAAGTTGCACCAGTGATTCTTTACGGTATTAATGAAAAGATACAGAAAATGTAGCAACATAAGAGCTTGCATGACAGTAGAGGTTTTTTAAATTATTCCTACAGTGCACACTATAAAATGAGTTTTCCGGTGCTCATACAGCTGGAGGGTTGAAAAACAACACACCTCTTGATTCTCAATTCTGGTGATATTTGTGTATCATTTTTACAAATATCACCTCTGTTTAATAATACTAAAATAACTTAGAAGGAAAAAAGAATTTTGAGTGTTTTCCCCACCTTACCACCTTTTCCCATAATTTTGTATACCTATTACCAGTTTCTAATCTAGTTGTATGTTTTCCTCTGCATTGAACAGAAATTGCAAATACTTAGTTTTGAGAACACTGCAGAGAAGAGCCTGGTTACCTGTCCATATGAAATAGGTTATCCTCATATCTGTATTGAATTAAAGAGAGTTGGATGCATGCTCATACTTTTTTCTCAATAGTTTTTGTCTTTCGGTGAGCATGTAGTTGGGCTTGGATGGCTGCCACCACCCCCCTCCCCCCAACGACAAGCATCTCTCTCACTCTCCCTCCTCAACAGGACAGTGGGGAGCAAATAAGATGGAAAAGCTTGTAAGTTGAGATAAAGAGATTGGTTACCAGCTGGTGTCACGGGGAGAACAGGCTTTTCTTGGAGAAGATTAATTTATTATCAATTAAAACAGAATTACATGGTGAGAAAGACAAAAACAGGCGGGCTTTCCCTGCCCTCTCCCCCTTGCTTTCTTCCCAGGCTCGACTTTACCCCTTCATTTCTGCCTCTTCCACACCCTTGCCCCTCTCTTCACTGGGGCCACTGCCGGCACCTGAACGCTGCACCCAGCACAGAGCAACTGCAGTGGTTATCTTGGGGAAGGAAAGCGAGGTGGTTGCTTCTTAAATTATGACTCAGATTTGGCAAGTGTTTGAACCAGGAAGCCTAGAGCCTGGAAGCAGTTACAGCAGTGCACAGCTGGGACGTGGGTGACCTCAGGTGTGCTTAGGGGAGGCGGGGTGGGTGGTTTTTGGGGTTTGCCAGGAGAGAGCGGTGCAACTGCGTGGGCCTCCAAGCGGGGTCTTCTTGTGTGGTGACAGGAGGAATGCAGGGTAGGAAGTGTCATTGATTTAAAACAAAACAAACCAGACCACATAAAACCCCCACCTTAGTAGGAAATTTGGAGAAGCTAATATGGTGGTCCTTCAATACGATCATCAGGGTGCTTAGATGTGGTTGTCAATGTCCATACACCTGTAGGTGTCAGTGTGGAGATGGAATTCTTCTGTGTCTGCTGCCCAGCTAAGCTCTCAGAGGACGGACCCATCTTTCCCCATACATGTAGGCTCATAGGAAGAATTACCTGGCATGTGACCTAAAGAATTATTGAGGAGGCAGAACAGAAGTAGTTTGTTTACCGTTTATTTAATACTGTTATTCTGAGGAGTTGAGATTCTTCTGGGCAAAATGGACAGCAAAGGGTTAGAGCAACACTTGCATTTTCTAAAACGCAGGAATGGGTCTGAGGTGAGAGGAGCCTGGGTGGTAATGCTACAGAGCCCGATACCAGCAAAGCCAGCCCCTCTAGGATCTACAGGGAATGTGTGGGGATGGGATTTAGCTGTGCTTGTCATGGCTGAGAGCCAAGGGAGCTGTCGTACTGTCTCTGCTCAGACTGCTGTGGTCTGTAGTCACTCAAATGCTGCTGTTCCCTGTGTGGTCCCAACCAACGCCCTCTTCTTTATTTTCCTTTAATGTTTTCCGGTGGTTTAGTTCTTCACAGTAGGTACGGACTATCAATCTTGATCTTGTTGACTCTGCTTTGTAGTGCCTTGAGTTGGACTGGTGGGTTTGCTGATTTTTTTTTCCCCATTTTTTGTAATATTCAGATTTCCAGGATGAGCCCTTGAAAATGTTTGTCTGCAGACTGTTACTCCTATAGGCTGAAAAATAAATCTGTATTTCAGCTTCTCAGCATGTTTGCTCACCTGAATTATAATAGATATTTTTATTCTCAAACCACACGGAAGTAAATATCATTGTACAAAGGATTAATTGGGCTTTTCAAACCTTCAGGAATGAAAGGAATTGTCTATGTTCTTTTTTATAATGTAGCAGTTTTTCTGTCACTGCAGCAATTATTTTTTTCTGCTAGGTTTTTGATGTTATGTTAGGTTTATCTGTTTTGTATTTTCTCTCAACTTGGTTAGAGCAGGTATCTGCATAAGATGTATCTTGCATTGCACATGCAATACAAAGCCCCTGTTTGTTCTAATGTGCTTGGAATCATATGCAGAGTTGAGAATCTTGCTTTGTTACTGTTATTTGGGTCCATTTCTATACCTGATGAAAAAACTGAGGTCATAGTTTATCCGCACGGTTTTCTATTGCTGACCTTTTTCTAGCTTTCAGTGTTTCAGTTTATGGTTACATACTATCCCCTTGAGAATATAATCAACGTAATATGCGTTAATTTGCTTTCTCCTTGATGACTTTGCACACCAGCATTACTGATGCAGAATATTTGTTGCTTGACTCCAAACTGTCTCATTTAAATACTTGGTATTTGTTTTATATATTCTGGCATCATACTGAGGAGTTCAGAAGCTCTAGACTTTCCAGTCCTATTTGACCTATGCAAGAGAAAGCTATTTTTACTCTTTGGGGTTTTTTAACATGCTTTTAAGAGGAAAGTTGTGAATGCTTGCCTCTGCCTTAGAGCTTGGTTGGGGTGTGTTTGCTTCTGTAGTATTTCACAGAATCACAGAATGTCAGGGCTTGGAAGGGACCTCAAAAGATCATCTAGTACAGCCCCCTGCCAGAGCAGGATCATCTACAGTAGGTCCCACAGGAACACGTCCAGGTCTCCAAAGAAGGAGACTCTACAACCTCCCTGGGCAGCCTGTGCCAGTGCTCTGTCACCCTCACAGTGAAAAAGCTTTTTCTAATGCTTTTGTGGAACTTCCTACGTTCCAGCTTGTACCCTTTGCCCCTTGTCCTGTCATTGGACATCACTGAAAAGAGCCTGGCTCCATCCTCCTGTCACTCACCCTTGACATATTTATAAACATTTATGAGATCACCCCTCAGCCTCCTCCAAGCTATAGAGACCCCTCAGCCTTTCCTCATCAGGGAGATGTTCCACTCCCTTCATCATCTCTGTGGCTCTATGCTGGACTCTCTCCAGCAGTTCCCTGTCTCTCTTGAGCTGAGGGGCCCAGAACTGGACACAAGATTCCAGATG